>NC_135235.1:291307630-291427630 GCF_051348905.1 Ranitomeya variabilis
CGCGTGTCCTAACCTTCAATTCCCTAGACGTGAGACCAATATAAATAAGAGAGCAGGGACATGTCGCATAATATATCACGTAGGTAGTATTACATGATATAAACTCCCGTATCTTAAATTCCCTGCTCCCGTTAGATGTTTTAAAGGTCCCACATCTAAGGATGTTAGGACACGCGACACATGAACCGCAGGGGAAGCAGCCCTGTCTTGGGCCACCTGTACCAAAGGGGCTCCTGGTTTTTGCCACATAGTGGCTATTCACCAGGCTGTCCCTCAGGTTCCTACCCCTGCGTTGTGTCATTAAGGGGAGTTGAGTGAGTTGCAAAGCCAGAATATTGTCCGTAAATAGAATAGGCCAATGTTTGTTGAGACTTTCTCGAATCAGATCCCACTGGCAGTTGGACGTGGAAATAAACCTGACATCAGGCTCCTGAGTAGATTTATTAGGTTTAGTTTGACGTAATAGATCTTCCCTACGTGAAGATTTTGCCCGCCCATATCCTGCCCTAATGCACCGGCGGCTGTATCCCCGGGCCCTAAAACGTTCAGTGAGAATGGTGGACTGTCTCTCGAAGCGGGCCTCCGTGGAGCAGACCCGCCTGTTCCTCAAGAATTGCCCAACTGGGATGGCTTTAATAACCGAGTAATTGTGTGCCGAGGAGGCATGCAACAAAGCATTTACAGATGTCTCCTTTCTATATAAGTCAGTCTCAATAGAGCCATCCTCGGCCACACATAAAGTGATGTCCAAAAAATCAATCCTATTCCTGTGCCAAGTGTATGTAAATTTTAAATTAAAGTTGTTATTATTGAGTTCCTGCATAAAGCTGGTTAGGCTGGTCTCGCCGCCGTTCCAAATCATAAGAACATCATCGATGTAGCGAAACCAGCCCACCACTGGGTCCGCGGCATGTGCCCCGTCGCCCTGAAAAATGTGCCTTTCCCAAAAATATATTTGCATACGACGGAGCACATGCCGCGCCCATCGCAGTACCCTGTGTCTGCAAATAAAACCTAAAAAATAGGTTAAACCGCACCCTATGTCCCTTATAGCCTTCCTAGGCCTGTGGACGCAAGTCCTTGCCAGGGGGTCAGCCCAGCTAAAAAGTCCAATCCATAATGTAAAAAAGAGGACAGCGCCACAACAGTCAGTGATAAGAAAAAACTTACAGCTTTAATCTGCCAACTGCGGCGACGTTTCGGTATAAACCTTTATCAAGCACAGTTTGACACATGTTCCGACCACCATTATATATCCCAAGCACCACCCCTCATTAGAACAAAACACCAATAGGAGTATAGTACTACAATGACACAATACATCAGTACATCAAAATACATATAAATATATAAAAAATACTTGTACAAATACATAAGCATTGACAATACAGCATCAGAAAAAGGCATACTAGTCCTGATCTCTAAAATTCAACGAACTCACCCACAAAAGTGCAAAGAAGATCGCCCTCAAACAGATGTAAACAAATGACATTCCTCCAATAGAACTATAGCATTCCCCGTAGTCAAGATACAAACCACCCCCCCAGGATGATGCCATAACGGCCGTAGTCCAATCAGATACTCCTCCACAAATCATGTGATCATGGTGATAGAAAAAATTGCTGCACAGATCCAGTCCATACATGGGAGAAGTCTCCATTGCACATAACAGGATTAGTATCCAGGATATCGATCAGCTCCCAAACAGAATAACAGTAGTCCAATGCAAAATAACAGTAGTCCAATGCAAAATAACAGTAGTCCAATGGGATCTTTGTTTACATCAGTGTGGAGCGTCCATAGCGATCCAGATAAGTAGCGATATCCTGCAGACTCATCATATTCCGATAGCGTTCACCTATGCAGGCAAATGGGGATAGCAGTCCATATGTGGCAGTTGTAGGTATGCTGCAGCTCGTCCATAGTGCACACTATCCCAGCCATATATAAATATATCAAATTCAGAACTAACAGTCTATAAAAATAAAAGCAAAACATCTCTACATTATTAGGCTCAAATAATGTCACCCAGGCCTGATTCAGAACACACCCTCAATGACAATATATCAAAGACCGCCCACAAGTGTACCTCCCCCATTGGAATCTACTTCAAAACATCGACATCATATATAGAAAAAAACCTTAAACTGATAACCTTTAATAGTGCAACAAACATGAAGGACCGAAGAGATCTATCATAATAGCCACACCGATATGTGCAAATAGCCCTCCTGGGGAGGAAATAAAAAGTCAGTAAACAAAAAATGCTTGACATTAAGGGAATCATTCATCATTAATATCCCCACACATAAAAATAGCTAGTTCAATGGGGCAAACCCTCAATATTCTACCAGGGATTCCCAGCTAGTCTCCCATGCTGGTACTTGCCTAGCCTCAAGCTGCTTAGCATTTACAATCTGGCGAGGGCAGGCACATTCAGCCTAGAGTGGCCATATATACCATAAAGAAAATAAAGAAAGAAGAAAGAAAAATAGGAAAACAATAATGGTTAAAAACATTATACCAGAAGATTACTGTCAGAAATATTTAGCAGATACTAAAGGCAACAGCTCTGTAGGTACTCCAAATTTTACCCCCTAGGTGACAGGGTGTCGAGCTCAAAAATCCATCTTAATTCCCTCTTTTTTAAAAGGGCAACACGATCTCCCCCACGTCGCATCACTGGTACATCATCAATCACCCTGTACCTTAGTTGATTGACCGAATGTCCCTTATCGTCAAAGTGTCTTGGTACGGGCAGATCCAGTAATTTGGTCCTAATCGTACTTTTGTGTTTGCTGATTCTTGCCTTGACCTCCATTGTGGTCTCCCCCACATAGAAGAGACCACACGGACAGGTCAAGACATACACCACAAAACTGCTCTTGCATGTATACCGCCTCCTAATGTCGTATTTTTTACCAGTATAGGGGTGACAGAATGAAGCCCCCTTGAGCATGTTACCACAGCAAGCACATCCCAAACATGGAAAATTGCCAAGGCTCGGCTGACTCAATGTCATTTGTAAATCCCTTTTAGAACTTCCAATATCCGAAAGGACCAATTCATCCCTCAAATTTTTGTTCCTTCTGTATGAGAATAAGGGAGGTGCCTGAAACTCAACAACATTGGAGTGACCCTTATTCAGCAAAGACCAATATTTACGTATGATACCCGAGACCTTCTAACTCATACCATTATATGTACTCACAAATGGAATTCTTTTGTTAGTCTCTACCCTATCCTTTGGGACCAAAAGATCCTCGCGTCTGGTATCCAAGGCCCGCTGTTTATATTTAACAAGGTCACCCCTGGGATAACCCCTTGTTAGAAATTTATGGCACATATCTTCCAGTCTATCATCAACAGAAGTTTCACAGGAAACAATCCTCCTCACTCTCAACAGCTGACTCCAAGGCAGGGACTCAACCATCCTGCGTGGATGTTCACTGGAAAAGTAAAGAAGATTGTTTCTATCCGTTTCTTTCACATACAAATCAGTATGTAAGCAACCACCAAGTTTGTAGACACAGGTATCCAGAAACTGGATCCTATCCTGAGAACATTCCATCGTAAAACCAAGACCAGGATGGATGTTATTCAGATAGAAAAGAAAGGATTCCAACTCAACTCTATCCCCATCCCATACCAGGAAAATATCGTCGATGTAACGCCGCCAGCCCCTGACACAGCTCCAAAAACGGGAGCCATACACGTGTTCATCCTCCAGGACAGCCATATAGATATTAGCATAAGTGGGGGCCACATTGGACCCCATGGCTGTCCCACGGCGCTGCAGGAAATAATCATCCCCAAAGAGAAAAAAATTCCTCTCCAGGATGAACTCCAACAGCGCCAGGATGAACCGTGTACAGCTCGGAGCCATGTCGGAGCCAGCAAGCGCCACACCGACTGCATACAGTCCCCTGGCATGCTCAATGGAGGTATAGAGGGAGGATACATCAAAGGAGACCAACCATGTGGAATTAACCACATGCAATCCTTCAAGGGATTTAATAAAATCACTAGTGTCCCTCACATATGAGGGGGCAGACACAGCAAACTCCCTCAACAGCCGATCCAAAAAAATTGCCACTTTACTGCAAAGAGACCCCCTGCCCGACACAATCGGTCGGCCAGGGGGTCTCCGCAGATCATTGTGGATCTTAGGAAGCGTATACAGTATAGGGACCACCGGATGATCAACCTTCAAAAACTCAGCCAATTTGATGTCAATAATGCCCATACTCAGGGCCTCATCAATAATTGCCTCTAATTCAGATTTGAATCCCTGAATGGGATTTACTCGTAGCTTTTCATAGACATCACCATCAGAAAGCTGAGACCTTATTTCACTAACATATTGCGGAGTATCCATCACCACCAACGCAGCGCCGTGGGACAGCCATGGGGTCCAATGTGGCCCCCACTTATGCTAATATCTATATGGCTGTCCTGGAGGATGAACACGTGTATGGCTCCCGTTTTTGGAGCTGTGTCAGGGGCTGGCGGCGTTACATCGACGATATTTTCCTGGTATGGGATGGGGATAGAGTTGAGTTGGAATCCTTTCTTTTCTATCTGAATAACATCCATCCTGGTCTTGGTTTTACGATGGAATGTTCTCAGGATAGGATCCAGTTTCTGGATACCTGTGTCTACAAACTTGGTGGTTGCTTACATACTGATTTGTATGTGAAAGAAACGGATAGAAACAATCTTCTTTACTTTTCCAGTGAACATCCACGCAGGATGGTTGAGTCCCTGCCTTGGAGTCAGCTGTTGAGAGTGAGGAGGATTGTTTCCTGTGAAACTTCTGTTGATGATAGACTGGAAGATATGTGCCATAAATTTCTAACAAGGGGTTATCCCAGGGGTGACCTTGTTAAATATAAACAGCGGGCCTTGGATACCAGACGCGAGGATCTTTTGGTCCCAAAGGATAGGGTAGAGACTAACAAAAGAATTCCATTTGTGAGTACATATAATGGTATGAGTTAGAAGGTCTCGGGTATCATACGTAAATATTGGTCTTTGCTGAATAAGGGTCACTCCAATGTTGTTGAGTTTCAGGCACCTCCCTTATTCTCATACAGAAGGAACAAAAATTTGAGGGATGAATTGGTCCTTTCGGATATTGGAAGTTCTAAAAGGGATTTACAAATGACATTGAGTCAGCCGAGCCTTGGCAATTTTCCATGTTTGGGATGTGCTTGCTGTGGTAACATGCTCAAGGGGGCTTCATTCTGTCACCCCTATACTGGTAAAAAATACGACATTAGGAGGCGGTATACATGCAAGAGCAGTTTTGTGGTGTATGTCTTGACCTGTCCGTGTGGTCTCTTCTATGTGGGGGAGACCACAATGGAGGTCAAGGCAAGAATCAGCAAACACAAAAGTACGATTAGGACCAAATTACTGGATCTGCCCGTACCAAGACACTTTGACGATAAGGGACATTCGGTCAATCAACTAAGGTACAGGGTGATTGATGATGTACCAGTGATGCGACGTGGGGGAGATCGTGTTGCCCTTTTAAAAAAGAGGGAATTAAGATGGATTTTTGAGCTCGACACCCTGTCACCTAGGGGGTAAAATTTGGAGTACCTACAGAGCTGTTGCCTTTAGTATCTGCTAAATATTTCTGACAGTAATCTTCTGGTATAATGTTTTTAACCATTATTGTTTTCCTATTTTTCTTTCTTCTTTCTTTATTTTCTTTATGGTATATATGGCCACTCTAGGCTGAATGTGCCTGCCCTCGCCAGATTGTAAATGCTAAGCAGCTTGAGGCTAGGCAAGTACCAGCATGGGAGTCTAGCTGGGAATCCCTGGTAGAATATTGAGGGTTTGCCCCATTAAACTAGCTATTTTTATGTGTGGGGATATTAATGATGAATGATTCCCTTAATGTCAAGCATTTTTTGTTTACTGACTTTTTATTTCCTCCCCAGGAGGGCTATTTGCACATATCGGTGTGGCTATTATGATAGATCTCTTCGGTCCTTCATGTTTGTTGCACTATTAAAGGTTATCAGTTTAAGGTTTTTTTCTATATATGATGTCGATGTTTTGAAGTAGATTCCAATGGGGGAGGTACACTTGTGGGCGGTCTTTGATATATTGTCATTGAGGGTGTGTTCTGAATCAGGCCTGGGTGACATTATTTGAGCCTAATAATGTAGAGATGTTTTGCTTTTATTTTTATAGACTGTTAGTTCTGAATTTGATATATTTATATATGGCTGGGATAGTGTGCACTATGGACGAGCTGCAGCATACCTACAACTGCCACATATGGACTGCTATCCCCATTTGCCTGCATAGGTGAACGCTATCGGAATATGATGAGTCTGCAGGATATCGCTACTTATCTGGATCGCTATGGACGCTCCACACTGATGTAAACAAAGATCCCATTGGACTACTGTTATTTTGCATTGGACTACTGTTATTTTGCATTGGACTACTGTTATTTTGCATTGGACTACTGTTATTCTGTTTGGGAGCTGATCGATATCCTGGATACTAATCCTGTTATGTGCAATGGAGACTTCTCCCATGTATGGACTGGATCTGTGCAGCAATTTTTTCTATCACCATGATCACATGATTTGTGGAGGAGTATCTGATTGGACTACGGCCGTTATGGCATCATCCTGGGGGGGTGGTTTGTATCTTGACTACGGGGAATGCTATAGTTCTATTGGAGGAATGTCGTTTGTTTACATCTGTTTGAGGGCGATCTTCTTTGCACTTTTGTGGGTGAGTTCGTTGAATTTTAGAGATCAGGACTAGTATGCCTTTTTCTGATGCTGTATTGTCAATGCTTATGTATTTGTACAAGTATTTTTTGTATATTTATATGTATTTTGATGTACTGATGTATTGTGTCATTGTAGTACTATACTCCTATTGGTGTTTTGTTCTAATGAGGGGTGGTGCTTGGGATATATAATGGTGGTCGGAACATGTGTCAAACTGTGCTTGATAAAGGTTTATACCGAAACGTCGCCGCAGTTGGCAGATTAAAGCTGTAATTTTTTTCTTATCACTGACCATTGTGGCGCTGTCCTCTTTTTTACATTATGGATTGCAAATAAAACCTGTCCTTAAACACAAAAAAATTGTGAGTCAAAACAAATTCCAACAACTCCAAAATAAATTCTAAAAAATGGCCATCCCAGTTGGTAGTCTCGAGGAAGAAGCGGGCAGCCCTCAATCCATCTTCATGCCTGATCGATGTGTACAATGACTCAATATCAATTGTGACTAGTGTTGAGCATTCCGATGCTGCAAGTATCGGGTATCGGCCGATACTTGCTGTATCGGAATTCCGATACCGGGATTCCGATACTCTTGTGGTATCGGGTATCGGGTATCGCAACAACATTAATGTTAAAATGTGTAAAAGAGAGAATTAAAATAAAAAATATCGCTATACTCACCTCTCCGACGCAGCCGGGACTTCAGCGAGGGAACCGGCAGCGTTGTTTGTTTAAAATTCGCGCTATTACTTGGTTACGTGAATTCCCGGCTTGTGATTGGTCAGGTCGGCCACGTTGCCGGGACGCGGACCAATCACAGCAAGCCGTGACGAAATTACGTCACGGCTTGCTGTGATTGGTCCGCGTCCCGGCAATATGGCCGCCCTGACCAATCACAAGCCGTGACGTCACGGGAGGCTGGACACGCGCCCATTTTAAAATGAGCGCGTGTCCAGCCTCCCGTGACGTCACGGCTTGTGATTGGTCAGGGCGGCCATATTGCCGGGACGCGGACCAATCACAGCAAGCCGTGACGTAATTTCGTCACGGCTTGCTGTGATTGGTCCGCGTCCCGGCAACATGGCCAACCTGACCAATCACAAGCCGGGAATTCACGTAACCAAGTAATAGCGCGAATTTTAAACAAACAACGCTGCCGGTTCCCTCGCTGAAGTCCCGGCTGCGTCGGAGGGTGAGTATAGCGATATTTTTTATTTTAATTCTTTCTTTTACACATTTATATGGTTCCCAGGGCCTGAAGGAGAGTTTCCTCTCCTTCAGACCCTGGGAACCATCAGGAATACCGTCCGATACTTGAGTCCCATTGACTTGTATTGGTATCGGGTATCGGTATCGGATTGGATCCGATATTTTGCCGGTATCGGCCGATACTTTCCGATACCGATACTTTCAAGTATCGGACGGTATCGCTCAACACTAATTGTGACCAATAGCATCCCCGCCTCGAGAGACAGCCCATCGACCCTTCTCAATACATCTGTAGTGTCTCTGACATAGGAGGGCAAGGTCTCCACCAACGTCTTTAGGTAGAAATCAATAAATTTGCAAACGTTTTCACATAACCCTCCCATGCCAGAGACAATAGGTCGGCCCCGTGGATTAGCAGCATCCTTGTGCACCTTTGGCAGGACATAGAAAGTGGCAACCCTGGGAAACCTGGGCAGGAGACCATCCAGTACCTTTTTGGAAATGATGCCCAGCTCAAAAGCTGGTGCCACAATGTGTTCGAATTTTTTCAGGAATACTTGCATGGGATTCTGAGTTAGGACACGATAAGTTTCCCTATTTCTAAGCTGCCTAAAAGCCTTTCTCTCATACTTCTCGACAGGCCAGATCACCACATTCCCCCCCTTGTCTGCTGGCTTGATAACCACCGTATCCAAAGATTGTAACTCCTCCAGTGCCTTCCTCTGATTTGATGTCAAATTATCTCTGTAAAGATTTCTCGGTATCCTCGCAAGATCTTCAGTGACTAATCTACAGAAGATATCTATCTGGGGGCACAGAGACAAGGAGGGGAAGGTGGTAGATCTGGATATAATCGATGTTGGAAATTTACCTACATGGTCAGGCTGTTGTTCCTTGAGAAGATCCTCCAATGCCAAGAGTGCTGTAGCCTCTGCATCATTCAATGAATTGCAACCAACATTTTTCTGACCATGTAGTTTCCTGAGGAGAAGCTTTCGGCAGAATAGATGCGTGTCCTTTACAGCTGTAAAAAAGTCAAAGCGGTTAGATGGAACAAAATTAAGGCCAAGTTTTAATATTTCAATCTGCGTCTCAGATAGGGAATAAGTGGACAGGTTAATCACCTCTAGATTGGTGTTTTTCGCTTTACGCTCGTAATTAGGTGGAGAGGTGAATTTCCTCTTGTTGGTCATGTACTTCCCTTTAGCAGCTCTGCCTGGCTGGGTCTTCCTACTCTTAACACCACTAGCCAGTGTAGGTTGATCAGATGCTGCACTTGATTCGTCCATAGAAGTCATAGAGGAAATAGAGCCCGATCTCATTTGGGGTGGGGGACGATTTTTAGTTCTATTGGTCCTCCATCGATAGACTTTATTCTCACGGTAATCAGAATTATCATGCTGCAATTTTTTCGTTTTTACAGCACTGATCTCCTGTTCCCATTTGGAGAAGTCCTTGTCCAAATCCCCATTTAATTTTTCCAACGCCTCAGGTGTCAACTCATCTTTAATCAGCACCTGGATATTGTCAATCTCTTTTTCTAGGTCTGATAACCTTGCTTCGTCTGATTTAATAAGTAAGTCAATGAAACCCTTGGAACACCTCGTGGCAAGCTCCTCCCACTCTCCTCTGAAGGTCTCGTCCTCCATGGGAAATGATGGGAAAATTTGAATGCGCAACCCCCTGGGAATCAAGCCTCGAGCCAAGTATTGACCAAGGGTAGCCCTGTTCCACCATAGTTTCGTCCGCCTGTGCAGCAACGTTCTCAATCTGACAATCCTTTCCTTAGAGTCCCCATTACTCGTGTCTAAAATACCAATAGAGTCTCCTTTGAAAACCTCTTGTAAGCGAGACAACCATGTCTGGTCCCGCGTGCGAAAATCCATGGACTTAAGATTGGAAACTGTGAAAGACACAGAGAAATCACATATATATGTATAATCAAAAGACACCAGGTTTGTTCTTGATTTTAATATGTTGTTTTGGATCTATATACTCCTTTTTCTTTGGTTTGCATTCCCAGCACACAGCGGCGGTGATGGTTCTCACACGAGCTGTAGGGGGCAACATGGCAGAGGTGTTAGAGGTGCACAAATCAGAAGTGGCGTTGGACAGAGGGGTTTTATGACCAGGTTGTGGAGTGATTTCGCAATGACCGCAGACACGACAGGTACTGCTGCATCAATTCAAAGCGACAGGAGACTGCATTTGTCCAGTATGGTTACAAACTATTTTTCCTCCTTTATCGATGTTCTCCCTCACAGGTCATTCCCCTTTGATTTCTGGGCATCTAAAATAGACACCTGGCCTGAATTGGCAGAATATGCATTACAGGAGCTCGCTTGCCCTGCTGCTAGTGTGCTATCAGAAAGAGTCTTCAGTGCTGCTGGTACAATACTAACCGAAAAAAGGACTCGTCTGGCTACCCAAAATGTTGATGATCTAACCTTCATTAAAATGAACCAATCATGGATTTCAAATTATTTTGCCCCACCTTCCCCTGCTGACACGTAGCTTGCCTGAAAAACGTCTTGCTTTTGGCCTCCTCTTACTGACTGCTCCAATTCCTCCATTTGCAGCTGCTGAATGTCCACCATAGGCCATTTTTATACCTCCCTAAATGGGCTGACTCCCCCCACAGGGCCGTGGTCACCACTTGGCGCAAGCACCCGTGCGAGTGCCGTTTGCCTGGACAGGTGGGTGTGCCCACTCTTTTGCAATGGCACTGGCACAGGGTCCCTCATAGTACAAAGAAGTGTCTCTGACGGTGGTGGTGCACAACCAACGTCAGACACACCATCATAATATGAGGGGCCCTGTGCCAGTACTGCCGCCCACGAGAGAGTGTTCCCCCCTGCTCAAACAGTGCTCTACCACTTGCTATACTTACATCTCCCTGCTCCACCACTGTGTAGTCTGCTGTTAAATCCTTCAATGGCACTGCCAATACAAATTTGTTGAAATGATAGATGATAGTTAAAATATACAGGGGCCATGGCCTCCATTTAGACCAGTTAATACTTTGCGCCTACTACCACTGTCTGCTACTCAGCAGAGGAGCCCACCCCTGTACCTAGCTATGCCACCATTCCACTTATGAACAATTTTTTGGCAGACATTTAGCCCACTTTATTATTTGGGCCTACTAACTTAGTCTGCTACTCATTACAATTTTCCGACACTGAACAAAGCAATGCCGCCAGTTTACTCTAGTTACCAATTTTGAACTGCATTTAGCCTACTTTTTTATTTTAGGCCTACTGCCTGTGTCTGTCTGCGCCACTCAATACAGCTGTCCTCCACTGAACAAAGCTATGCCGCCTCTGTACTCCAGTTACCAATTTTGAACTGCATTTAGCCTACTTTTTTATTTAGGCCTATTACCTGTGTCTGTCTGCGCCACTCAATACAGCTGTCCTCCACTGAACAAAGCTATGCCGCCTGTGTACTCCAGTTACCAATTTTGAACTGCATTTAGCCTACTTTTTATTTTAGGCCTACTACCTGTGTCTGTCTGCGCCACTCAATACAGCTGTCCTCCACTGAACAAAGCTGTGCCGCCTGTTTACTCCTGTCACCATTTTTTAACTGCTTGGAGCCTACTTTTTTAATGTGGGCCTTCAAACTGTGTCTGCGCCACTCCTTACAATTGTCCTCCGCTGAACAAAGCTATGCCGCCTGTGTACTCCTTCAACCAATTTTGAACTGCATTGAACCTACTTTTTTATTTTAGGCCTACTAAGTCTGTCTGCGCCACTCCTTACAATTGTCTTCCGCTGAACAACAGTTTCATCCTGTTTCGAATATTAAACTGCATTTGGCCTACTTGTTTGGTTGGGCCTACTAACGGTGTCTGCCGCTGCTTGTTGTTCTCCACTGAACAAAGCTGAGCCGCAATTTTCATCCTGTGTCAAATATTAAACTGCATTTGGCCTACTTGTTTGGTTGGGCCTACTAACGGTGTCTGCCGCTCCTTGCTTTTCTCCTCCACTGAACAAAGCTGAGCCGCAATTTTCATCCTGTTTCGAATATTAAACTGCATTTGGCCTACTTGTTTGGTTGGGCCTACTAACGGTGTCTGCTGCTCCTTGCTTTTCTCCTCCACTGAACAAAGCTGAGCGGCAATTTTCATCCTGTTTCGAATATTAAACTGCATTTGGCCTACTTGTTTGGTTGGGCCTACTAACGGTGTCTGCCGCTCCTTGCTTTTCTCCTTCACTGAACAAAGCTGAGCCGCAATTTTCATCCTGTGTCGAATATTAAACTGCATTTGGCCTACTTGTTTGGTTGGGCCTACTAACAGTGTCTGCCACTGCTTGTTGTTCTCCTCCACTGAACAAAGCTGAGCCGCAATTTTCATCCTGTGTCGAATATTAAACTGCATTTGGCCTACTTGTTTGGTTGGGCCTACTAACGGTGTCTGCCGCTCCTTGCTTTTCTCCTCCACTGAACAAAGCTGAGCCACAATTTTCATCCTGTTTCGAATATTAAACTGCATTTGGCCTACTTGTTTGGTTGGGTGTTGTGAATTCCGTTCTCGGACTCCCTCCTGTGGTCATGAATGGTACTTTGGTTAGTTCTGCTCTTGGACTCCCTCTGGTGGCTTTGAGCGGAACTGCTGGTCACTGAGGTTGGCTTTGTCAGCTGCTCTCGTTTATTGCTATGTTGGCTTCCCTATTTAACTCCACTCAGATCGTTACTTGATATCAGCTGTCAATGTTTCAGTATTGGTTCAAATCTCTCTTGGACTTCTCTGAGGACCTGTCTATTCCAGCAGAAGCTAAGTCTTTGCTAGTTCATTTGTTGTTACTGCTTCCTGAATATATTTCTTAGTACTGCCAATTTCTAGTCCAGCTTGCTATCATGATATTCCCTTGCTAGCTGGAAGCTCTGGGGTGCAGAGTGGCACCTCCACACCGTGAGTCGGTGTGGGGAGTCTTTTTGCTTACTCTGCGTGGTTTTTTGTAGTCTTTTGTGCTGACCGCTTAGTTCCCTTTTCTATCCTCTGACTATTTAGTGAAGTCTGGCCTCCTCTGCTAAAACCTGTTTCATTCCTGTGTTTGTGACTTTCCTCTTAACTCACAGTCAATATATGTGGGGGGCTGCCTTTACCTTTGGGGAATTTCTCTGAGGCAAAGGTTAGCCTTCTATTTCTATCTTTAGGGGTAGTTAGCTCTTAGGCTGTGAAGAGGCATCTAGGGAGAGTTAAGTACGCTCCACGGCTATTTCTAGTGTGTGTGTGATAGGAGTAGGGTTTGCGGTCAGCAGAGTTCCCACTTTCCCAGAGCTTGTTCCGATTACTAGTTTACTCATCAGGTCATTCCGGGTGCTCCTAACCACCAGGTCTATAACAGTACAGCTGGCCAACAAAGTGTTAATGCATCTCAAAAGAGGGATAAGAGAAGTTCTGAACCCATTTTTTTTTCTTGGCAGTGTGTTTTGTCTCTCTTTTCCCATTAATCTCTGGGTGGTTCAGGACTCAGGTGTAGATATGGACATTCAAGGTCTGTCCTCTTGTGTGGATCATCTCACTGCAAGAGTACAAAGCATTCAAGATTATGTAGTTCAGAATCCGATGTTAGAGCCTAGAATTCCAATTCCTGATTTGTTTTCTGGGGATAGATCTAAGTTTCTGAATTTCAAAAATAATTGTAAACTGTTTCTTGCTTTAAAACCCCGCTCCTCTGGTGACCCCATTCAGCAAGTAAAAATTATTATTTCTTTGTTGCGTGGCGACCCTCAAGACTGGGCGTTCTCCCTTGCGCCAGGAGATCCTGCATTGCTTAATGTAGATGCGTTTTTTCTGGCGCTTGGATTGCTTTATGACGAACCGAATTCAGTGGATCAGGCAGAGAAAATCTTGCTAGCTTTGTGTCAGGGTCAGGATGAAGCGGAGATATATTGTCAGAAGTTTAGAAAATGGTCTGTGCTTACTCAATGGAATGAGTGTGCCCTGGCAGCAATTTTTAGAAAGGGTCTTTCTGAAGCCCTTAAGGATGTTATGGTGGGATTCCCCACGCCTGCTGGTCTGAATGAATCAATGTCCTTGGCCATCCAAATTGATCGGCGTTTGCGTGAGCGCAAAATTGTGCACCATTTGGCGGTGTCCTCTGAGCAGAGGCCTGAGCTTATGCAATGTGATAGAACTTTGACCAGAACTGAACGGCAAGAACACAGACGTCAGAATAGGCTGTGTTTTTACTGTGGTGACCCCACTCATGCTATTTCTGATTGTCCTAAGCGCACTAAGCGGTTCGCTAGGTCTGTCACCATTGGTACTGTACAGCCTAAATTTCTTTTGTCTGTTACTCTGATTTGCTCTTTGTCTTCCTACTCGGTTATGGCATTTGTGGATTCAGGCGCTGCCCTGAATTTGATGGACTTGGAGTTTGCCAGGCGCTGTGGTTTTTTCTTGGAGCCTTTGCAGTATCCTATTCCATTAAGGGGAATTGATGCCACGCCGTTGGCCAAGAATAAACCTCAGTACTGGACTCAGTTGACCATGTGCATGGCTCCTGCACATCAGGAAGATATTCGCTTTTTGGTGTTGCATAATTTGCATGATGTGGTCGTGTTGGGTTTGCCTTGGCTACAGGTTCATAATCCAGTATTGGATTGGAAATCAATGTCTGTGTCTAGTTGGGGTTGTCAAGGGGTACATGGCGATGTTCCGTTGGTGTCAATTTCTGCTTCCACTCTTTCTGAAGTCCCTGAGTTTCTGTCGGATTACCAGGATGTATTTGATGAGCCCAAATCCAGTGTCCTACCCCCTCATAGGGATTGTGATTGTGCTATAAATTTGATTCCTGGTAGTAAGTTTCCTAAGGGCCGACTTTTCAATTTATCTGTGCCAGAGCACGCCGCTATGCGGAGTTATATAAAGGAGTCCTTGGAGAAAGGGCATATTTGCCCGTCTTCATCACCGTTGGGAGCAGGGTTCTTTTTTGTGGCCAAGAAGGATGGTTCTCTGAGACCCTGTATAGATTACCGCCTTCTCAATAAGATCACGGTCATATTTCAGTACCCTTTGCCTCTGCTGTCTGATTTGTTTGCTCGGATTAAGGGGGCTAGTTGGTTCACCAAGACAGATCTTCGAGGGGCGTATAACCTTGTGCGTATTAAACAGGGCGATGAATGGAAAACAGCATTTAATATGCCCGAGGGCCATTTTGAGTACCTGGTAATGCCATTCGGGCTTTCAAATGCTCCATCTGTGTTTCAGTCCTTTATGCATGACATCTTCCGAAAGTATCTGGATAGATTCATGATTGTATATTTGGATAATATTTTGGTCTTTTCGGATGATTGGGAGTCTCATGTGAAACAGGTCAGAATGGTATTCCAGGTCCTTCGTGCTAATTCCTTGTTTGTGAAGGGGTCTAAATGTCTCTTCGGAGTTCAGAAGGTTTCCTTTTTGGGCTTCATTTTTTCCCCTTCTACTATCGAGATGGATCCTGTTAAAGTTCAGTCCATTTATGATTGGACTCAACCTGCATCTGTGAAGAGCCTCCAGAAATTCCTGGGCTTTGCTAATTTTTACCGTTGCTTCATCGCTAATTTTTCTAGTGTGGTTAAACCTTTGACTGATTTGACAAAGAAAGGTGCTGATGTGGTGAATTGGTCCTCTGCGGCCGTTGAGGCTTTTCAGGAGCTGAAACGTCGTTTTTCTTCGGCCCCTGTGTTGCGTCAGCCAGATGTTTCGCTCCCTTTTCAGGTCGAGGTTGATGCTTCTGAGATTGGAGCAGGGGCTGTTTTGTCTCAAAGAAGTTCTGATGGCTCTGTGATGAAGCCATGTGCCTTCTTTTCTAGAAAATTTTCGCCTGCTGAGCGTAATTATGATGTTGGCAATCGGGAGCTGCTAGTTATGAAGTGGGCATTCGAGGAGTGGCGACATTGGCTTGAGGGAGCCAAGCACCGCGTGGTGGTCTTGACGGATCACAAAAATCTGACTTATCTCGAGTCTGCCAAGCGGTTGAATCCTAGACAGGCTCGATGGTCGCTGTTTTTCTCCCGTTTCGATTTTGTGGTCTCGTACCTTACGGGTTCTAAGAATGTGAAGGCGGATGCCCTTTCTAGGAGTTTTGTGCCTGATTCTCCGGGTGTCCCTGAGCCGGCTGGTATTCTCAAAGAGGGGGTAATTCTGTCTGCCATCTCCCCTGATTTGCGGCGGGTGCTGCAGGAGTTTCAGGCTGATAGACCTGACCGTTGTCCAGCGGAGAAACTATTTGTCCCTGATAGATGGACTAGCAGAGTTATTTCTGAGGTTCATTGCTCAGTGTTGGCTGGTCATCCTGGGATTTTTGGGACCAGAGATTCGGTGGCTAGGTCCTTTTGGTGGCCTTCCTTGTCTTGGGATGTGCGTTCTTTTGTGCAGTCCTGTGGGACTTGTGCTCGGGCTAAGCCCTGCTGTTCTCGTGCCAGTGGGTTGCTTTTGCCCTTGCCAGTCCCGAAAAGGCCTTGGACGCATGTTTCCATGGATTTTATTTCAGATCTTCCTATCTCTCAAAGGATGTCTGTCATCTGGATGGTTTGTGATCGCTTTTCTAAGATGGTCCATTTGGTACCCTTGCCTAAATTACCTTCCTCCTCTGATTTGGTGCCATTATTTTTTCAACATGTGGTTCGTTTGCATGGCATTCCGGAGAACATTGTGTCGGACAGAGGTTCCCAGTTTGTCTCTAGGTTCTGGCGGTCCTTTTGTGCTAAGATGGGCATTGATTTGTCTTTTTCTTCGGCTTTCCATCCTCAAACAAATGGCCAAACCGAACGAACCAACCAGACTTTGGAAACCTATCTGAGATGCTTTGTTTCTGCTGATCAGGATGATTGGGTGACCTTCTTGCCATTGGCTGAGTTCGCCCTTAATAATCGGGCTAGTTCGGCTACTTTGGTTTTGCCTTTTTTTTGCAATTCTGGTTTTCATCCTCGTTTTTCTTCGGGGCAGGTTGAGCTTTCTGACTGTCCTGGTGTGGATTCTGTGGTGGACAGGTTGCAGCAGATTTGGACTCACGTAGTGGACAATCTGACGTTGTCCCAGGAGAAGGCTCAACGTTTCGCTAACCGCCGTCGTTGTGTTGGTCCCCGACTTCGTGTTGGGGATTTGGTTTGGTTGTCTTCTCGTTATGTTCCTATGAAGGTTTCTTCTCCTAAGTTTAAGCCTCGTTTCATTGGTCCTTATAAGATTTCTGAAATTCTCAACCCTGTGTCATTTCGTTTGGTCCTTCCAGCTTCTTTTGCCATCCATAATGTGTTCCATAGGTCGTTGTTGCGGAGGTACGTGGCGCCTATGGTTCCCTCCGTTGATCCTCCTGCCCCGGTGTTGGTTGAGGGGGAGTTGGAGTATGTGGTGGAAAAAATTTTGGATTCTCGTATTTCGAGACGAAAGCTTCAGTACCTGGTTAAGTGGAAGGGCTATGGTCAGGAGGATAATTCCTGGGTTGTTGCCTCCGATGTCCACGCTGCCGATTTAGTTCGTGCCTTTCATTTGGCTCGTCCTGATCGGCCTGGGGGCCCTGGTGAGGGTTCGGTGACCCCTCCTCAAGGGGGGGGGGGTACTGTTGTGAATTCCGTTCTCGGACTCCCTCCTGTGGTCATGAATGGTACTTTGGTTAGTTCTGCTCTTGGACTCCCTCTGGTGGCTTTGAGCGGAACTGCTGGTCACTGAGGTTGGCTTTGTCAGCTGCTCTCGTTTATTGCTATGTTGGCTTCCCTATTTAACTCCACTCAGATCGTTACTTGATGCCAGCTGTCAATGTTTCAGTATTGGTTCAAATCTCTCTTGGACTTCTCTGAGGACCTGTCTATTCCAGCAGAAGCTAAGTCTTTGCTAGTTCATTTGTTGTTACTGCTTCCTGAATATATTTCTTAGTACTGCCAATTTCTAGTCCAGCTTGCTATCATGATATTCCCTTGCTAGCTGGAAGCTCTGGGGTGCAGAGTGGCACCTCCACACCGTGAGTCGGTGTGGGGAGTCTTTTTGCTTACTCTGCGTGGTTTTTTGTAGTCTTTTGTGCTGACCGCTTAGTTCCCTTTTCTATCCTCTGACTATTTAGTGAAGTCTGGCCTCCTCTGCTAAAACCTGTTTCATTCCTGTGTTTGTGACTTTCCTCTTAACTCACAGTCAATATATGTGGGGGGCTGCCTTTACCTTTGGGGAATTTCTCTGAGGCAAGGTTAGGCTTCTATTTCTATCTTTAGGGGTAGTTAGCTCTTAGGCTGTGAAGAGGCGTCTAGGGAGAGTTAGGTACGCTCCACGGCTATTTCTAGTGTGTGTGTGACAGGAGTAGGGTTTGCGGTCAGCAGAGTTCCCACTTTCCCAGAGCTTGTTCCGATTACTAGTTTACTCATCAGGTCATTCCAGGTGCTCCTAACCACCAGGTCTATAACAGTTGGGCCTACTAACGGTGTCTGCCGCTGCTTGTTGTTCTCCTCCACTGAACAAAGCAGTGATGCCTGTTTACTCCTGTTACCAATTTTGAACTGCATTTGGCCCACTTTATTACTTGGGCCTACTAACTGTGTCTGCCACTCATTACAGTTTTCCTCCACTGAACAAAGCAATGCCGCCTGTTTAGTCCTGTTACCAATTTTGAACTGCATTTAGCCTACTTTATTATTTGGGCCTCTATCTCTGTTTTTCCTCCTCATCCTGCCCATTGCCCAGCCACTGCTAGAGTCTGCTGGTACATTGACCCAGACCACTACATTCCCATTGCACTCTACACAGCCAGAATCTGACCCTGCTGAAAGTCAGGTTCCCCTTCCCGCATACTATACCACCTTACACGGGGACAAAGAGGAAGGTGCAGATGAAAGTGCAGGTTCCTTCATCAAGTGGGGGGGCATACTCGTTGGCAACATCACTGGCACAGGGCCCCTCATAGTACGCAAAAGTGTCTCTGCCGGTGGGAGGCGCCTCCGCCGTCATACACACCGCCGTACTTTGAGGGGCCCTGTGCCAGTGCCAATGCGAATGAATGGGCCCCCCCTGCTTGCTCAGGATCACAGCACTTGCAAAGTTTAAATGCTTACCTCTCCCTGCTCCACCGCTGTGACGTATTCCGCGTTTCCTGAGCCAACAAAAAACTTGAGCCAGCCCTACCCCCCACAAATTTAGCCAAATGACCCCCAGTTTTCAATGCCTAACTATTATTATAAAGTAAATTAAGATTGACAAGCTTCAGTAATAAGAATTGATGTTTTTGGCATTAAAATGGGCACTGTAGGTGTTTTCCTGTCCTCCACTCTCTGCCGACTTTGATTCCCCATTGACTTGCATTGGGTTTCGTGTTTCAGTCGGCTCCCGACTTTTCGCAGTAATCGGCCGATTTCACCTGACCCGACTTTTGAAAAAAGTTTCGCGAAACCCGACTCGATCCTAAAAAAGTAAAAGTTGCTCAACTCTAGTGAGGCTCATGAGGCTGTTGAGTTTGGGTCAGGAGATCTGCGGCCAGTCTAGACATTGTGGTTCATATTCATGAGGCTGTTGAGTTTGGGTCAGGAGATCTGTGGCCAGTGTGGACATTGTGGTCTGTACTCAGAAGTCTGTGATTTCGGGTCAGGAGCCCTTTGTCCCTTCCATGTACTGTAGTCTGTACTTATGAGGCTGTTGAGTTTGGGTCAGGAGACTCCAGTCAGGCTAGACATTTAATTTGGTACTCGACCTATGAATCTTGGACGTGTGATCTTGGCGTAAATAAAGTTGACCCCGTCTTTCACTGTTCTACTACAGAATTATTACTTTTCGTCTAGTTTAGAGACTTGAGCTGCAGTATACAAAAAATGTCCATGTGTATATCTACTGTTGAAATCCCGTTGCAGCATATGTGTAGTCATTTAACAAAAAAAATGAACTGGAGTATAAATTAGTGTGCCCCATTTGTGCTAAAAAATAAAAATACCAACTTATACTCAAGTTAATTTTTTTCGGTAAAGCTTCAGGTTTCTGCATTTAGTGCAGGTAAGGGTGAGGCCTCCTCTTTCTTTGAGCTGGACATTACATTTATATAGCTTCCCATTTGCTGGGTGACCTGCTCAGCCCTTATTCACATTGATGTCACTTTGGCACATGGTAAGGTTTTAACACTACAGGTTAGGACATCCCGATTTGGGTTTACCTTGTCGCGGTGGGCTAGCGTTTATTCTTTTTTTTTTTTTTTTTTAAATAAAAAATGGTGTTTAGTAAGTCCCCTATGTTACTTATATGCACTATTGCTTTTGCTTATTTGCTTAGAGCAGGGTATATGTCCATTTTGTTTTTCTCTTAGGTTTCACATGTCAAGTCGTGCAGGAGGAGTAATGATTGAAATAGTTATGGGTTTGCTTTGGAATAGTTTCAGAGCTCATTAAGAAGCCGCTTTTTTTTAGTGCCCCCAGAAGGAAAGCATTTGTGACAAGTTTCCACTGTGCAGTTTACTAAAAGGCCATGCTGTTTCTAGGTCCTCTCTAGGGTGGAAGGGTTTGGTGGTTTGGGCCTGGCACTCAATGGTGAAATGAACCTCTGTGTATAGATAATGGGTCGTTTTCCTGTCAGGAAATGGCTGACTGAGCTCCAGGAAGACATTCAGATGAATCTCTAGATGATGTAATCAGGGTCTAACGCCCATATTTACTAATTAGTGCCAGGCACACACGTGCGCCGTCAGCCTTCTGAGGAAGGCTCCTCACACGGACGTTCCTGCTCTTGATGTGGCTTCTGATTAGAAGTGAGAGCATTGTTACAGTGATTGTGGTGACACAAACATGCGGCCTTGCGTGAGGACAAACTCATTTGATCAGTAGAATCGCATGTTTTATTTATTTTCCTGAGGTGATAAAACATGAAGCTTTTCATCAGGGTCTATTCTTGTTTCTGACGCACTGGGAGAAATGGTCACACATCCGCTGAGAATACGTTATATCTCTTCCACAGGGTAATATGTGCAGATTACAAAGGAAAAAAAAGATATTAGACATGCCTTTACTCTATTCTGGAAATATATGAAGAAAATGATAACCGGGTGCTACATTTTCCCATTGGTAATGTCCTTCATAGTCTTGATCTGCAGCACTGACTGGACAGTGTAAGAGCGGTTTCAGACATTCGGCAGTCACGGTCTGAGTACAGAATGTAACGTCCGGAGCGGCCGTAGGTGTCCTGGTCTGAACTCAGCAGTCTTGTATATTCCTATGACGCTATTGAGTCTGTGCAAGGAGACCCGCGTCCGATCCAGATATCACAGTCCTTACCCAGTCCATGAATGTTGGACCTGTGAAACCGGCCTGAGATTTTATAGAACACTGACCATCGAAAATTCCGTTTTTTTCATACCCTAGAAAGAGAGGCAAAAAAGATGAAAAGATGCTCCAAAAAGTGTTATATGTTTATGTGGTTAGTTGTAGTCTCTCCAACAGGAAAAAAGGTTCCCAATAACTGATCCCCTTCAGAAGGCCACAGCGAGGGTAAGGGAGTAGTGTCCTCCCCTAACTGAAGCCAAGCAAGGCGCAATCTTTCTCCCATGCATCCGACCAGGCTGCCACCCAACCAGAACAAGGAGCCATCTTAGACAGTTCCCCTCCCAAGAGAGGAGAGCCAGGGCTTTTCAGGGGGAGCGTAACCTGATGGCCCCACACTTCCACCCCTAGACCAATCAGAAGGGAACCCATAATGGAACTGTACCCTGAAAAGTCCTAGAGACAAAGACACAAATGCAAAGACTGACTCACAAGTGAAAACAATTCCAGAGAGGTGAGTGGTAAGGTGGACATAATAATTTTTTAAATATTTTTTACATCTTAAGTCCCTCCAGACCCCAGAGTATAATTGGGGACATTCAATTTGCAGAGAATAACTTTTCTCTTAATCAAAATCTGAGTGAACAGATGAATTTGAATTCTGCCTGATCCGCTCACCTCCATCTAACACAAAATCCAAATATATTTATCTTATGACCTCCAAAACTAAAGGGTTGTGGGGTCATATACTGGGTCATATACTTTTGATACATTTACATATTTTTGGATATTTTTTGCACCTTTTCAGTATAAAAAAAACCCAAACATTTGAGTTTTGTTAATATCGGGAGGATATTTTCCTACTCACACCAGATGTCCCGCCTAGTAATCTGATGGAGATCAACCTAAATGGGTAATCATGCAGAAGAATGCACATATGTCAATGGTGGGGGCAGATATACCATAGATGGCAGATGTTTCACAAATGGTGATGGGCAAAAAGTCTCCTCCATTGTATAGATATCTCTGCTCTTGGTAACTAATCCTGTAGCTTGTTTTTCTCCCGATTATCAATCTTTTTGAATTTAATAAAGGGAGTCCATAACCAGGACAGGTTACCTTTAATTAAAGGGTTTGTCCAGAACTAAGTATTTCTGTAGATCACTTTTACAACTTAATGTTATGTATTTTTGTAATATAAATCATATATCATTAACAGCTTCATGACATATGATGTTTATTGCTTTTTAACAGCTACAGGTGGATCGGTGCTCCACCCACGGCTGTTATCCAGTTAAATCCCACTGTCAATCTCTGACAGCGGGAATTAACATGCCCCAGCCAGAAGCATGTCATTCCAGCCACCCATCGGCGCCCCTGTCAGGTGATCGAGATGTTCCCATGCAGAAGACCCCTGTGCCTGTCATTACGATCCCACTGTGAATGCCGGCTCATGGCCGGCGTTCATAGGAGATTGTGATTTCTGCTACACATAGCAGTACTGAAGCCCTACTATGCATAGCGCAGGCAATTGGATGATCACTGCTTCAAGGCTCCCAAGGGGACTATTAAATAAAGTAAAAAGTGAAAAAAAAATGTTTTAAAAAATATGAAATAAAACGCAAAAGTTCAAATCAGACCTCTTTTGCCCCATTGAAAATAAAGCAAATATATACATATATATGCACATATTTTGTATCGCTGCGTTGTGAAATGTCCAATCTATCAAAAGATAAAGTAAATTATTCAGATTGGTAACCAACGTAATTAGAAAAGAAAATCAAAACACCAGAATTACCTTATTTTGGCCGCAACATTGCAATAAAATGCAATATGAGGCAATCAAAATATCGTATCTACTGCAAAATGGTATCTATAAAAAGTCAGCTCAGGGCGTAAATAATAAGCCATCAAACAGCCCCAGATATTGAAAAATGGAAACGCTTCAGTTCTCGGAAAATGGCGACAAACGCAAAAACATTCTTTTTTTTTTTCATACAAATTTCAGATTTTTTTCAACACTTAAATAAAAAATAAACTATAAATGTTTGGTATCTGCATACTCGTACTGACCTGGGGAATCATATTGCCAGGTCAATTTTACCATATAGTGAACATGGTTAATAAAAAAAAGCCAAAAAACAATTGTGGAACTGCACTTTTTTTTGTTTCAGCGCATATGGAATTTTTTTTTTCCTGTTTCCAGTACACTATATGGTAAAATCAATGGAGCCAATCAAAAGTACAACTGATCCTGCAAAAATCAAGCCTTACATGGCTATATTAATGGAAAAATAAAAAAGGTTATGGCTCTGGGAAGAAGGTGAGCAAAAATGGAAAATGGTCAAGGCGCGGAGGGGTTAATTCTTTTCTCCATTCTATGATTCTACATAGTGGTTATGTCTCCTGCTCATCTCAGCTCATAAATCATATACTTTATTGTCCCCCTATTCAGGACTTCTTAGATTTACACCATGTTCCAAATTATTATGCAAATGAAATTTTTCTCGGATTTTCCTAAATGGTCGGTGCAAATGACAGTCAGTCTAATTAAAGTCATCACCCGTTAGAGTATACATAGAATTTTATTGAAGAAACCATGGAACAAAGTTGTCAGTCAGAAACTCTATATACTTTGCAGAGGTCATTTTCACACCTTCAGGAACCTTAAAGGGCCCTACCAGATGTTTCCCCATGACTCCTCCACCTCCTTGCTGACGTGGCAGCCTTGTTGGGACATGGTGGCCATCCACCAACCATCCACTACTCCATCCATCTGGACCATCCAGGGTTGCTCGACACTCATCAGTAAACAAGACTGTTTGGAAATTAGTCTTCATGTATGTCTGGGCCCACTGCAACCATTTCTGCTTGTGAACACTGTTTAGGGGTGGCCGAATTGTAGGTTTATGAACCAAAGCAAGCCTTTGAAGGATCCTACACTTTGAGGTTTGAGGGACTCCAGAGGCACCAGCAGCTTCAAATATCTGTTTGCTGGTTTGTAATGGCTTTTTAGCAGCTGCTCTCTTAATCCAATGAACTTGCCTGGCAGAAACCTTCCTCATTATGCCTTTATCAGCACGAACACGTCTGTGCTCAGATTCAGCCACAAATCTCTTAACAGTACGATGATCACGCTTAAGTTTTTGGGAAATATCTAATGTTTTCACCACTTGACCAAGGCATTGTGGAGCAGCCCCCAAACGCAGGGCAGCGGGGTACTCGGTAACGGGTCCCTCGGTCTCGGTTCTGGGGATGTCACGGTGGCCTGACCCGGTCCGTGGCCCTGCTAAGGGGCGCCCAATTAAAGATGTAGGTGACGGTTTGTCAAGTGTTCGTGACGCCACCTGTGGTATTCGGTCAGGGTGACCGACGCTGCTAGGGGTCCGCTGGGGCGATGGAATGGCAGCTAGATGTTGTAACTTCCCACAGGTGAAGTATGTCCCCAGGGCTTCCCTTGATGAGTAAATGGTAATGGTGTAGGTCGCAGTAAATGACGAGGACACAGGGTTGCAGTCTCTTTACCTCTTTACTGAAGGCTTCGGCATCCGCAATCCAGAGCACTGCTAACAGGGCTGGCTGAGACCGGCAGGTCCGAAGGCAAATCCAGAGTTCCCTTTGCAGGTGGAAATCAGTAGCCTTCCTACTAGCGCCTGTGTGTTGTAGTACTTCCCTGCTGAGCACCACGGGATAGTCCTCACAACTGTCGTGTATGTTTCTGTTCTTTCTCTCCGTCTCCCAGATGGTTTGGATACGACGCACACGCATGACGGGGTAGGCCTGGAGTTATTTTATAGGGACCCTAGAGACGCCCCTCTCCCACAATTGCCTCCATTGTCTTCATTAGGTGTAAAGGTGAGACAGCCAACCTAGAGTTAAGTGCCCTGCCGTAGTTCAAAGTAATGCGTAAAGCCTATTACTTCCTCGGCGTTCCGGCCGCCGGCTACGCGCCTCAGAAGGATGTTGCCGATCTTGGGGCACGACTCCTCCTGGTTCTATCTCCTTTGTGCTGTGATCTCGTTTTTCACTTCTCCACAATATACTTCGCTTCGTGTCCTTTCTTAGGATGCCGCCGCAATGAGGTGCAGGCACGGCTCCGTAACGATCTGTCCTGTGCTAAGCCACTGTCAGGATCCCACCCCTGACAGGGACCCCCCTGAATCTTCCCAAGCAACCTCTTCTCTCACTAGATGTTACCTGGGCAAAACCCAGTCAGCTTCTCTCTAACTTCCTATCCGACTCCCAGTTTTACCAGAGTGTGAGGAGTGGCCTAATACATAGAACCTTTTGCTCCCCCTGGTGGCCGGAGTGTGAAGTGTAGTGTGTGACTGTGATACCTGGTCAGGTGAACTTCTTTAGTGCCATCAGACGTACCATCACTCCCCCTTGTGGCAGAGCGACAATACTGCAACGACCAGGACTCTGGGGCGCTGCACTTGCACTATTTGATGCTTGTCGGCAGCAGAGAGATCCTTTTTCTTTCCCATGTTACTTGAAAACTGTGACCTGCTTAAAGATGTGGAACATCATTTTTAAGTAGTTTTCTTTTAATTAGAATCAACTAGAAAACTAATTATCACATGTGTTTAAGATTGATTTCAGTGATCCATTGAGCCCTGAGACAAAATACCATCCACGAGTTTATTTGAAAAACAAAACAATTAAATCTTTATGATGTGGAACATGGTGTATACGTCATAGGATCACTCCTTGCTCTTTAACCACTTACTGTAGATGCCAGTGTCATTTGTGTTTATGCACCTGATGCGAGTGAGTGCGTTCACTTGGCCATATCACCCTGGGTTATCATGGCAGCTGTTGGCCTTCTGATGGCTCAATTGACACCATCTTTGGGCTCCTATGAGGCCCAGCAAAGTATTGCATTGTACAATAATTTGCAGGTCCAGGTCACCTAGTAAGAATGAAAAAAAAGTGAAAAAATAGTTACAAATATTTTAAAAATTGTCAAAAACATTTTAAAAATGTATAAGTTAAAATGAGTCCCTTTTCCTAATCTGAAAAATAAATAAATTAGCCTTCATGCAGGTACGTCACGTTGCATTTCTGCACTTGTGTCTCTCCTGTTCTCCGTGAATTATTCAATAAAAGCTGATTTTATTTAATTACAATGGATCGTGAAAGCTGGAATCTCTTGGTTTGTCGTCATTGCCGCATGCACACCGCGTGATCGGTGCATCCGGTGATGAGTTCGCTGGATATTTTCTATACTACGGAATGTAAACGGTGCAAAATATTTAATGAAAACCAAATGAAAACAATATTTTTAGCACCAATTACATGCACTTGATTAAAAATAAAAAGATAAATAAATTTCCCCCAAATGTGGACAACCCCTTTATGTTTTCCATTTTAAATTTTTCGCCTTTTGTTATTATTAGTTCTTTAGCTATAAGACTTTTTAATTTTCTACTTTCATTTCATTTTTTTGTTTCTACTCACTTCCTATTTTGTGTACTTAGATTGCTATTTAATATCCTCCGACTTAGATCTGTAAAGAAAATTATCCTCTAAGACATCAATCAGTCCTATAGTAATTTAAGAGAACCAAGTGTACAGGAAATGGGATGCCTGTCACGTAGAATGCCGCCTAATGGAATTGTGGCAGATAATGAGAATTTCCAATAGACGGAACTATCTGAATTTTATCAGAAGTCTGGTAAACTATAGTACAGAGAGCGAGAGCTACAAGCTGTGATTTATGCCGTCGTAAGAAATGCTGCCAAGAAAGAACATCATTACACTACTTGTCCTCAATGTGCCATTCTCCTTTGAGGGCACTGCCAGGAATATTGAAGTCATTTTTATTGCTTGTGATAGAAATGAGGACTGTGCTATGAAAAGTAACTGCTTAGACATCAATCCTGAAAGGTTTTCCATGACTACTAAGACATGTTCATTTTTCAGCTCTTTTTATTGTATTTTAGTAAAGATATCTTCTTCCTAAAATCAGGTAGTTTCCATTGTAAAAGTGATAGGACTCTAGGGTTGGGCTGGACCGCCATAGTACTGGAGAATATTTGGTGGTCCCAGACTTTGACATAATGGCTCCAGATGATAAAGTCGTAGTTAGGTTTTCTTTCACCTGGATTCTGTTTGGTGTCTTAGACATGACGTACCTTAGCAAAATGGTTCCTTGGGTGCCCAAAATCTGAACAGAAACATGTACAGCCATTTCTACACTGTGCACATCATAGTAGAAGAAGTCAACCCAATTTAGAGACAACTTAGGGGTCAATCACCGTATTTTACGGTTTTATCTATTTCCAGTTGATTCACAAATATCTTTCATGCTGGTATGTCCAGTTTGTGCCTATAGGATGCCTAAAAGGTCTCTATCTTTTTCTTTTCCTTAAACGGAGATATTTAAATGGTTACTCACCTCCAAACTGTCATCATCAGCATTCATCATCCAGCAGTCAGTCCAAGTAGCCTGTCGTAGGTGTGTCAGGGGTGACAGACAGTCATTCTGGATCCGGCTGTGAAAGGACATTGTGCTTAGCTCTGAAGGCACCTTCTGAATTTTTCATTTCTGCTGTGGAGTGATATCCTTCTCTCTCTAGGACCTAGCGGTGATCTCCACCGTCTGCTGCTGATTAACACACCCTTGCTGGATGTTTAAATGCCTTTAGTCACTTCAGCATGGTGCCGGTGATAGTTCTATTTCCCTCTGCCTGGTTTGAAGTATTAGTAGTTGACTAGTTCATTCTTGTAGTTCTCTTGGAGGATAGCTGGGGTGATTTCTTTGGTGCATTCCCTGGTTTGTTCACCTTATTAGTTTTTAGTTGTAGTGGGGGCTGACTAGTGCTCACCCTGTCCCCTCCCTATCCAGGGTGTATTGCTAGGGGCAGTCAGGGATTTGGCTCCTGCTCGGCGAAAGGTGTGGAATCTATTTAACGATGTTAAGGAAATCAGGGTGTTGTCAGATCTGCCTAGGGGGTCTCCATTCCCCCCTTTCCTAGTGTTGAGGCTTCCCCAATCTCTTTCCCTTGTTGTGCACCTAGCTTCTTCCTCACCTAGCGTGACATAGCTACAACCAAATACACAGTAGAGGGCTCCAAAACACAAACAATTCTTTACACATAAAGAGAAAAATGAGAAATTGTATATTTTATATCTACATGGTTAATACAAAGTCCAAATGACCATTTATAAATAATTTTTTTATACATATCATATGACCCATGTCCTTTTTTTCTTGACGGCATAAGCCAAGTCTGGCAATGGCTCTCATAGAGAGCACAGGAGAATGCGGCAGAGAGAGCGGTCCTGTATATGGAGGAGATAGCTGCCGGCGAAACGATCGGCTGACAGCTATGTATTCTGTATGGGGCTCCCTAGTATAGGTGCTGTATACAACATTTCACAATATACAAGAAGCAGTTCATAAATACTTTTAAAAAATCATTAACTAATAAATCTAAAATAATAATGATAATAAACTATCAACTGAGAATTGTAAAAAGTCAAAGGATAAGAAAGATAACAAATGTAAGTCTTGAATGTTTGGATTCCGAGTGTCGTCTTTTCCTCCGGGGACAGATTTTAATTACTGTAATGATTAATATTCAGAGACATTTTTCCTCGCAAAGAAACAAAAGAATGGAAATGAGCTAAAATCCCAAGGTAACTTTTCCAATTTGCATATTTTAGCTCTTCTACCACACTCTAATGCTAATTAGCCCCAAATCATTTTCTATAAATCGTACCCTAATGCTTATTCTCAGTTGCAAAAATTTTTGATGCTGTTCTCAAGCACTGAAATGTATCGCTTCTAAATAAGTATCTGCCCTGATTTATATTTAATGAAATATTTTTAAGTATATTAAATACTATTTTTCAAGTATTATATACTGCATATTATATATACACTTACATTGGTAAGAGCCATAGGCTGCACTTAATGAAGAATTAAGTTGTCTCACATATAACAGCACATATAGGGAATACTGCAGAAATTGTAATATACTGTATAGGAGCATTACATGCTGTATTCTATCAATATAGATAAATAGATCGGCGGTGATATCATCCCCTCTGGTCAGAGAGCCGCGGGAAAAAGTTTACCTCCGGTCACTGATGTCAGCGGATGGGACTACAGCTCCCATCATCCCACACCTGCTGCCGCTAATAACAGGGAGAGCAGTAGAGGCTGATGGGAGTATTCATTAGTCGACTCTTGCGCTGTAAATGAATAATTTTAAAAAACCTGGTGTGGGTTCCCCTGCATTTTTGATAACCAGCCAGGCAAAACGCATAGCTGGGGGCTGCAACCCTCAGCTGTCAGCTTGAACAAGACTGGTTATCAAGAATAGAGGGGTCTAGACGCCGTGCTTTTCAATTATTTAAATAATTTAAAAAACGGCGTGGGGTCCCCCTCATTTTTGTCAACCAGCCTAGATAAAGCAGACAGCTGGGGGCTGGTATTTTCAGACTGGTAAGGGGCCATGGATATTGCCCCCCCAGCCTAAAAATAGCAGCTCACAGCTACCTAGAAAAGGAACATCTATTAGATGTTCCAATTCTGGCGCGTTGCCCAGCTCGTCCCACTTGCCCTGTAGTAGTGGCAAGTGGGGTTAATATTTGTGGGGTTGGTGTCACCATTGTATTGTCAGGTGACATCAAGCCCATGGGTAGTAATGGAGAGGTGTCTATAACACACCTCTCCATTACTAATCCTATAGTTATATGGTAAACATGGTAAATAAAAATACAGCCAGAATAAAGTCCTATATTTGAAATAAAAAAAACACACTTTTACTTTTTTTATATAAAAATAACAAACACAGTTATACTCAACTAACGCCTATACCGAAGCCCTCATTCTCCTGTAATAAAACAAAAATAAAAAACAACAATATCCCTCACCTGCCATTCATTCTGTCCCATGCCATAATCCATGTCTGGGGGGATAAACAGTTTTCAACTTGGATGGTGCCAAAATGCGACCATCTGGGCTGAGAGCCACTGGTGAATGAGCTGCTGTGAACGCAGCGTCCGTGACCGACGGTGATGTCATCGAGGTTACCTCCGGTCACTGAATCTGCAATCCCAGCCGGGCTGAACTGCCGTGACCTCAGTGAGATCCCTGCTAGCACCGTGAGAGTTTTTCTACAACATATGTAATAAATAGATAGAAAGATAGATCCTTCTTCAAGCAGAAAGAGAAAAAGATGGTTCTATGAACCGAAACATTGCCATTTGGGCTCAATAAAGTCAATTTTTTTCAATTTACTTTTGTTTTGCTTGGAGTGCTGCCTTCTCTGGGAGTCTTACTATGAAACAAACTGGACATTTGTTTGAAGGCCTGGCACTCTATCTATCTATTATCTATCTATCTATCTATCTATCTATCTATCTATCTATCTATCTATCTATCTATTATCTATCTATCTATCATCTATCTATCTATCTATCTATCTATCTATCTATTATCTATCTATCTCTCTATCTATTATCTATCATCTATCTATCATCTATCTATTATCTATCTATTATCTATCTATCTATCTATTATCTATCTATCTATTAGATAGCTACCAGCTATCTATTATCTATCTATCATCTATCTGCCCATTCATCCATCCATCCAAGGTTCTGTGAAATTAGCGCAGATGTTTATTTAGTGCACAGATGCAATATTTCAGTTATTGAAAAAAGCTAATTATATACATTATATAAGGCTAAACCATTGCATCCACCAGCTAAACATCCACATCAGAAACATATGTAATAAATAAATAGAAAGATAGATAACAGATGACAGATGAAAGAAAGAAAAATATGTAATGCGGTATATATCAAAAAGTTTTCCATAACAATAGCTTTTATTATTTCCTGTATTTTTCATGTAATATTTTGCATTAATTTTTCATAAAATAAAAAGGGTTGTGTAAGGCTGCCTACACTTTCTGCTTCCAGGACTCATGGCTGTTGTCCCATGCAGGCGGGGAGTCTAATTATTTTGGCCCCTTCAGGAGTTGCAGACCGTAATAATGGAGTTTGTTTAAAAAAAAAAAATTAAATCAGCCAAGTATGAGCTTGAGTGGTCTGGAGAGGCCGGCCGTGGGTCCGAGTCACCTTCCAACATTGGGAAGGAGGAAAAAGTGGCGGATTGGGAAAGGGGAAAGTCGATATTCTGGATGAACTATTTGACGTGTTTCCAAGTCATGTCAGATGTGCTTTGCATTCTCCAATGTGATTTCTGCAGCAATTAGCATGGTAATGGGATGGAAATTGTGTGCAGTATCCAGGAAATCACGTCATGTTGTGGTTACTGCAGGACAACGTGTGATGGAATACAGTGGTCCCAGAAGGAATCGTTTTGCACCAGTTCAAGTACAACATGAAAACGTTTCCGATAACCTCCATATTAAATAAAAAAAAATAGCTTTACAATTTGAAGTCTTCCAGTAAATATTTACCATTAAACTTTTCTTTTTTGGCGAAGAATTGGCTTTGTACTTTGTAGCACCCCTGATACCTCCTTATGTATAGACTGCTACATATATTATGAATATTCCGTTAGTTTAACATCAGATCTGACATTCTGAACTTTAAGAACTCATTATCTATAGTTTATTCATTAGTTGACAAAAAGTTACATACACAGCAAGACATTATAAATGTTCTTCGGGATTCACGGTATCTTCAATATGTACAATTCCAAATAAAAAAAATATCTGAAGGTTAAAATGTTATTTTATCAATGACGACCTTGTCATCCGACTCGTTGCTGGAAAATACAGTAACACATCCCTGGTTTAGTTTGTTAACAAGACAATGGCAAATGCAGAATAGCCGGACTCACAAAAAGAACGTTTTGTGGGACTTTACATTGTAATCCAAAAACTAACGATCTCCCTTGAGAATATCAAAATGTTAAGAAAAAAGTAGGCAGTGCTGGTTATTTTTTAGGTAATACAAAATGTCTATGGCTGGAAAAATTATTGTTTCAAATGACTGTGGACACCATTTGCAATATTCAATATGGTCCATTTATGGGATATCACTCAGTACAGGGCCTATAGGACATTACTGGGGAGTAGAAGCTTTGGCCATCAATATGGAAAAGCATTTCTAATACACCACTAGGTAGTGAAGTAAGGACACTGTAGAAGAGAAGGGTTTATAAGGGTCCTTCCAGTATTCAGTAGAATTTATAAGGCACTGTTATTATATAGTAAGGATTATAAGATACCAGAGACAAGGAGGGTTCCTGTAATACTGGTATAGAGAAGGACTTATAGGACACAACCGATGACTGATGTTTATAAGACACCACTGTGGAGTATTGTTCATAGGATACAAAAGGGTAGGAAGATGTATTGAAAAACGCTCTAATGAGGGGTTTACAGGAATAGAAACATGAGGTTTATAGGACATTGGTTAGAAGTTGGACACAAACAGGGATCGGGGTCCTTGGTATACCACTTGAGAGTAAGATGTATGGGACACTTCTGTAGGCTTCAGAAGACGTTGGTGAGAAGTAAGGTTTGTAGGACATTGGTAAGAATATTATACAACAAGGAACTGGGGTTCATAGGACATCACTTAAATTAAAATGTACAAGACACTACTATACAGTTTAGAAGACACCAGTGAGATATAGGGTTTGTAGAACATTGTTAAGGCGTAAGACACAACCAGGGATTAGGGTTTATAGAGCAACACTAGGAAGTGGGGCGTAAGGGACACTCCCATGGACTTGAGTTTAGAATTTATTAAGGAGAGAGAAGGTTTGAAGAACTTTGGTAATCAGTAGGATACAACCAGGAATTGGGGCTCATAGGACATCACTAGATCGTAAGATGTATGGGACACTATTATAAAGTAGTGTTTAGTAAACACTGGTGGAAAGCAGGGTTTGTAGAACATTGGTCAGGAGTAGGACACAACCAGGCATTGGAGTTCCTACAACACTATTGTTCATAAGAATTGAAGAGACATTGTTGAGAAGTAGAGTTTGTAGAGCATTGGTAAGGAGTAGGACACAACCAGGCATTGGAGTTCCTACAACATTATTGTACATAAGAATTGAAGAGACATTGGTGAGAAATAGAGCTTGTAGAACATTGGTAAGGAGTAGGACACAACCAGACATTGGAGTTCCTACAACATTATAACACTATTGTACATAAGAATTGAAGAGACATTGGTGAGAAGTAGGGTTTGTAGAACATTAGGGAGCAGTAGGACACAACCAGGGATTGGGGTTTATAGAGCAACACTAGGAAGTGGGGTGTAAGGGACACTCCCATGGACTTGAGTTTAGAATTTATTGAGGAGAGAGAAGGTTTGAAGAACTTTGGTAATCAGTAGGACACAGCCAGGAATTGGGGCTCATAGGACATCACTAGATCGTAACTTGTATGGGACACTATTATAAACTAGTGTTTAGTAAACACTGGTGGAAGGTAGGGTTTGTAGAACATTGGTCAGGAGTAGGACACAACCAGGCATTGCAGTTCCTACAAAACTATTGTACATAAGAATTGAAGAGACATTGGTGAGAAATAGAGCTTGTAGAACATTGGTAAGGAGTAGGACACAACCAGGCATTGGAGTTCCTACAACATTATAACACTATTGTACATAAGAATTGAAGAGACATTGGTGAGAAGTAGGGTTTGCAGAACATTAGGGAGCAGTAAGACACAACCAGGGATTGGATTTGATACTACACTATTGTACATAAGAATTGAAGAGACATTGGTGAGAAATAGGGTTTGTAGAACATTGGTAAGGAGTAGGACACAACCAGGCATTGGAGATCCTACAACACTATTGTACATAAGAATTGTAGAGACATTGGTGAGAAGTAGGGTTTTGTAGAACATTGGCTAGGAGTAGGATACAATCAAAGATTGAGGTTTATAGCATAGCATAGACAGAAGTGGGATTTACGGGGCACTACTGGAAAGCAGATTCCAAAAACATGGTGCAAAGGGTTTACAGGGCACCATAGCAGAATGGAATGTATAGAACACTAGTGGGATCATGGTTAAGACACTACTTGAGGGTACACCACATTGAAATAGGCTTTAGAAGACAAAAGTGAGGAATAATGTTTATAGGACACCCTACAGGATTAACTGTGTACGTTTCACCCTACAGGATTAACTGTGGACTCCTCACAATTGCAAATAATTTGCCACAATTTCTTTAAAGCCAAAGTCTCTCAATAAAGCATCAGTCTTTTTCTAGGAGGAAATAATTCTAATTCGGTTTCCAGGATTTTCCATTGTTTTCTTTCCAAAACATATTCAACATGGATTTCATGGTCGGCTGTCACATTAACTTGTCTCTTCTTTTTTCTTTATCGGAACTTTTGTAATTCTAGATAAAAGAATGATCGAATTACAAAACAAAATTATTGATGATTTATAACCTCACAAAAAAGATTCTATTTTATGTACGGTATTTTATTTTATCCCGTCAGTGTTATTGTTAAAAATTAATGTTTTATGCTTTCATCCTATTATTAAGAACCAGCTGAGCAATAACTTGGTCCCGATGCAAAATTTGTAACAGCTCCCCATCACCACCTACTATGTTCCTTTTATATGATGTCTTGATATAGTTTCATAGTCTTAAGGTTGAAAGAAGACACAAGTCCTTCACATTCAACCTAGAACCTAAAAGGTTGATTCAGAGGAAGGCAAAAATCCCATGAGGCAGAAGCTAATTGCCTCACATTAGGGAAAAAAATCTCTTCTCGATTAGATTAGTTCCCTGGATAAACGCCTCATAACAGAATCTAATACCCCTATCCTGTAATATTATATTGTTCAGGCCTTCCTTGAATTTTTTTAAGTGAAGCGACCATTAGCAGAACCATAGTCTCACTACTTATATAATAAAGACTCTCTGCCTGTGATGATTAATAACCAGCTCCCACATTAGGACGTAAATTAGGATCCTAAGAAGGAGTCTGCATGTGTGGAGAGGGCTGAAGAGCTGAGCTTCCTCCACATGTGGAGCTGAGCACCGGTAGCAGCTGTTCACCATCTCCGAAAGCAGCATTTAAAGAGAATATGTCAACAGATTGTTGATATGTAATCTGAGAGCAACATACCGTAGAGGTTGAGACTCTCATTCCAGCGATGTGTCACTTACTAGGCTTTGTTGTCATGTCAATAAAGTCAGTGTTTTATCAGCAGGAGATTATCACTACAGGACTCAATGCCTCATGCCAATTCTGTGTAACCCTCCTCTGACAATTGGTAGCTTTCTGCCTATGCACAGTGTACACAGAAAGCTGCCAATCAGTGGTGTGGGCGGGGTTATACACAGCTCAGCAATCCGAGCCCTGCTAGATCTGCAGCAGAGAAAACAGTGATTTTATCACAACTGCTGCACCCAGTAAACTAAGTGATATATCACTGGAATCCGGGTCTCTTACCCTACATCATGCTACTGTCAGATGGGATAGCAAAAACCTGCTGACAGATTCTCTTTAAATGGTACTGGCATGCATAGCCTCCCATCAGCCCCCTGCCGATGGGTTACAATGGGAGCTGAGGGTCTGCTGGACACTGTCATCTCGGTGCTCATATCATGTTATTGTTATAAACTGGAAACTGGGACAATTGTGCAGGACGTACAATATAATGTTCAATTCCGAAGAACAGTCACAGTCATACAGCCACAGCAATGATCATCTGTGCATTACAGTATTTTTGGTATATGTAGTTCTTTTTGCAACTTCGCTTAAGGCACTCATACACATTAGATAACTGTTGGTTGGTATGGAATCACCCAACTTTTTATTGTGTATGTGACATGAAAAGTCGGGAAAAGAAGGATTTAGCGTGTCGGAGTCTGACAACAGCTTATTCCGCTTTCCTCATTACCTAAAAAATATGCAAACTTAGTGCAAGGAGGTCTAACAGTCGCCCAAACGAGCATTTGGCTGAAACCTATCCAACATGTCTAGCCAACTTTATTTTGTAAGTTGCCTTCCCATGTGAGGGACTGTTTGTGGACATATAGAGAATCAGTTACAGAAAGTGTGCACTATAAGTGACATATTGTCCCTCTCTTGGCTGGACGGACCTGGTCCCGTTCTCTTAAAGAGGACCTGTCACTTCCCATGAATATGTAATCTATCTGGCGTAAATGCCGCTGTTCTCCTGAATCCGGCGATGTTTTTCTTTTGTTCCTGCGCCTCTCCAGTCCTGAGATATGGCCGTCTCTTCCCTGTATAGAAATCTAGTCTTTTTAGCCAAGTGGGTGTGATCCATAACTTTTCTCTAGGGGCGTCTTCTTGAACATCACATTCAATTGGTTAACAAAGATATACACTGCACAAAAAATAAAGGGAACACTTAAACAACACGATGTAACTCCAAGTCAATCACACTTCTGTGAAATCGACCTGTCCAGTTATGAAGCAACACTAATTGTGAATGAATTACTCCTGCTGTTGTGCAAATGAAACAGACAACAGGTAGCAATTATCACCAATTAGCAGACAACCTCTATAAAGGAGTGGTTCTGCAGGGGGTGACCACAGACCATTTCTCTGTTCTCATACTTTTTGGCTGTTTTGGTCACTTTTGTATGTTGTCATTGCTCTCACCCCTAGAGTCTTCAACCCACAGATGTTGCTCAGGTAGTGCAGCTCATCCAGGATGGCACATCAATGTGAGCTGTGGTAGGAAAGGTATCTGTGTCTGTCAGCAGAGTGTCCAGAGCTTGGAGCAGATACCAGGAGACAGGCCAGTACACGAGGAGACATGGAAGTTACTGTAGGAGGGTAGCAATCCAGTAGCAGGACCGCTACCTCCTCCTGTATGCAAGGAGGAACAGCAGGAGTAGTGCCTCATCCTGGTAAAATGACCTTCAGCAGGCCATTAACATCCATGTGTCTGATCTAACTGTCAGAAACAGACTCCATGAGGGTGGTATGAGGGCCCGACGTCCACAAGTAGGTGTTGGGCTGTAAGCACAACACCATGCAAGGCGATTGGCATTTGCCAGAGAACACCAAGATTGGCAGATTTGACATTGGCACCCTGTGCTCTTCACGGATGAGAGCAGGTTCACACTGAGCACATGTGACAAACGTGACTGGGTCTGGAGACGCCGTGGAGAACATTCTGCTGCCTGCAGTATCCTCCAGCATAACTGGTTTGGCAGTGGGTCAGTAATGGTGTGGGGTGGCATTTCTTTGGAGGGACGAACAGCCCTCCATGTGCTCACCAGAGGTAGCCTGACTGCCATTAGGTATCGTGATGAGATCCTCAGACCCATTGTGAGAGCATATGCAGGTGCACTGGGTCCTGAGTTTCTTCTAATGCATGACAATTCTAGTGGCTGAAGTGTGTCAGCATTATGAAGGCATTAATGCTATGAACTGGCCTGTCCATTCCCAGACGTGAATCCAATTGAGTACATCTGGGACATCATGTCTCGCTCCATCCACCAACGCCACGTTGCACCACAGACTGCCCAGGAGTTAACTGATGCTTTAATCCAGGTCTGGGAGGAAATTCCTCAGGAGAACATCAGCCACCTCATCAGGACCATGCACATGCATTGTAGGGAGGTCATAAAGGCCACACACACTACTGAGCATCATTTCCTTGTTTTGAGGCATTTCCACTGAAGTTGGATCAGCCTGTAATTTGATTCTACACTTTGATTTTGATTATCATTCCAAATCCAGATCTCCATGGGATATTAATTTTGATTTACATTGATCATTTTAATGTTTTATTTTTCTCAACGCATTCCACTATGTAATGAATAAAGATTTGCAACTGGAATATTCAATTCAGTTATATCTAAGATGGATTTTTTTTGTGTTCCCTTTATTTTTTTTTTGAGTAGTGTATATTTACAGGTAAAAGGGGGCCATATCTCTGGATTGAAGAGGCGCAGGAAAAAAAGAAAAACGTTCAGGAGAAAAGCTGCATTTACACCAGATAAAAAATACATGTTTATGGTAAATGACTAGTCGTCTTTAAAGGAATTTTGGAGTCAGTTAGGTGATTTTCTAACCAATAGGAGAGAAGAAATTGCTGATTTACCATTTGCACTAGGGTAACAGCCACTTATCAGGAGCTAAGGAATTAGCTAATAAAATTATTTGGTGATATTAATGTAACCATTAATGTCATTAGCAAATCTAATGTGTTCCGGTGACAGTATCCTGTGTTGTAAGTAATCAACATAACAGACGTTATTTCAGAGCCACATGATGGTGTCTAATGATGATAATAATTAATGGATTAATATGTTAACATTTATTTTCAAAATATTAAAATGGAATAACAAAAAAACAAAACATAAAAAACATGATAGGTATAAAACATGAGTGCTATAATAAGTGAGGTACTATCATTGTACACGGCTGGGATGAGGACACCTGGAGACGCCGCTCACTAGGATGGATATTACACATACTCTCTGGTTGTTGCTGATGGTTGGGATTGTCTGTAGTATTGTTGTCCTCTTCTATCTTCGTTGGGACATGAACAGCACAGGAAGGATCCTCCCAGCATGGTGAGACTGGCAGCAGCCCACCCCACGAACAACGCTGAGCCAAACTCATACCTGTAATACAAGAATTGGTTCATAGTGAGGATATTGGAAGCTTGTGCCGATAAGTCATTTTGACAATATTGCCAAAATTTGGTGCTTTTCTAAAAATTGACCATATGGAACCTCACTATTTCTCCTGATAAAATGGATAACCCCTTTAAATTGTATTTTAAAATACTGCTAGGGCTACATGGCGATTTGTAACTGTATAATGTAGGATAACAATGTGGTGCGCCCATTAAGTGATGATAGTGAATGGAGTCACCTTGAGACTCACAACTGGGCAAGTCCATGGATTCACCTTGAGACCCACAACTGGGCAAGTCCATGGAGTCACCTTGAGACCCACAACTGGGCAAGTCTATGGAGACACCTTGAGACCCCAACTGGGCAAGACCATGGATTCACCTTGAGACCCCCAACTGGGCAAGACCATGGATTCACCTTGAGACCCACAACTGGGCAAGACCATGGATTCACCTTGACACCCACAACTGGTCAAGACCATGGATTCACCTTGAGACCCACAACTGGGCAAGTCCATGGATTCACCTTGAGACCCCCAACTGGGCAAGACCATGGATTCAACTTGAGACCCCCAACTGGGCAAGTCCATAGAGTCACCTTGAGACCCACAACTGGGCAAGTCCATGGATTCACCTTGAGACCCACAACTGGGCAAGTCCATGGAGTCACCTTGAGACCCACAACTGGGCAAGACCATGGATTCACCTTGAGACCCCCAACTGGGCAAGTCCATGGATTCACCTTGAGACCCACAAATGGGCAAGTCCATGCAGTCACCTTGAGACCCCCAACTGGACAAGGCCATGATCCAAGAGTTGGCAGAGATGCACCCCGTGTGATATCATTACTTCTAACATTGGCTGAGAAACAGTTCAATTTAGCCGTAGACCAGGGGTCTCAAACTGCATTCCTCGAGGGCCGCAAACCATACATGTTTTCAAGATTTCCTTAGCATTGCACAAGGTGCTGTAATCATTATATGTGTAGGTGATTAAATTATCACCTGTGCAATACAAGGATATCCTGAAAACATGACCTGTTTGCAGCCCTTGAGGAATGCAGTTTGAGACCTCTGCCCTAGACTAAGACTTAGTGAAGACTCAAAAGAAGAGACTTTTCCAAATCTCTACCGAATAAGTATTTTACATAGATTGATGTAGATACCCTCTCCAACTCACCAAAATATTCAGTAGATCATTTTGGAAACTTACAGTAGCCCATAAGCCAATCCAGCTAACAGAGTATTTTCCCGAGATCGGGATATGAATTGACTACAGCCTCAAGGTCTCAAGTAAATATGAGTTTTTGGGATAAGTCTTATTCTAGGCAAAAGCCAAATGTTTAGATTGTATCAGGATGTTCATTTTTGTAAGAGACATAATTCTTTATTGGAAGTTTCAATGTTTTTGTGACTTTTAACGAACCTGTTATATTTTTGCTATATTCCTACGACATTCCCCGCCATCCTATTGTCTTATTTCCTTCCAGAACTATAATTTTAGAAGATGGAGTCATTCCAAGCACAGTGTAAGTTTTACGATCTATCAATACTTGGCGCACATTTGCTGTCAATTGTTGTAAAGGACACTAACTCTTAAAAGTGTGAATGGATGGAAGACTTTGTATAAATTGCTTTGTAGAAAAAAAGTGTGAGTTTATTATTTGGCAGTTTTCCAAAAGGATAAAATGCAATAAGCATTTACATTACGGTCAGATGTTCATGGTGTGTAAAAGGAACGTGACAACGTTTACATGCTGCCGATCCACAGACAGCATTGTATCACACACTGGCTGTACAATTCCAGCCAGGTATGTTTGACTCTGAAACTGTACAACATTTCAGAAAAAAACATACTTTAAAGACTGGACAGGAGGGTCCCGGGCTGCTTCTCCTAGCCCACTCCTCTGTATTGATAGGTACCTCCACATGTGCCTGTATAGGGAGAAGGGAGCATGGCGTATAAGTCTCCTCACTCTGACATGCCAGGCGTGGCTTGTCACTGCATAAGGAGAAAGCTTACCCCTTAGCCTCTCACCTAGCCAAATCAGATCTCATACTTTGCACTGATGAGGGGTCAACACCATGAAGCACAGTGTCTGCAAATTGAGATTCTGGTTTAGTGAGGGACATTAGTGAGGAACAAACAGTCGAACCCACATGATGTTTGATGAGAAATTTGGAGATATGCCTTTAAAGGAAAAATTAGAAAAATTCCTTTAGGAATTAAACACTTATTATCCACACAATTCAAGTGAAAAAGAAAAAGATCCCCATAACTTAGTTTTTATAGAAAGAGAGTAAAAATTCCCCTTTTCCAATGGCATCATATAGTATGCATTGTTTGTGAAATGGATGGAATGTATAAAATCCTACAGATTGCATTAATTATGGAGGACGAGATTGATTATCTTTTTAATTCTAATTCTACCGTTGCATGGCACCATATTCCTGGTAGACCAATTCTGGCAGAACATATCAACCAGAGTTATGCCACTAGTACGAATGTCTATGAAATTATCTCTTTTTGTTGTTATTCTTTCTTGGTTCTTAAAAAACACCAAGGGTTCTGTCACCATGCCACGTGAGATCATTGTTACCTCCACTTTATTAGGTATATACTGTTTTATTGTACCTATATACCTAGGCCGTAGACCAGACAGTACTATATCTTTTTTGTTGCATTTTTTATGGTTGCTTTTTTCCTTCCTACTACACTCCCCCAATCTATCAGCATGGCAGTACTATTTATTTACTACTATTAATCCCCCACTTAAGGGCGATCACACAGGACCCAAGTATCAGCCAGCAGCTTCTAGTATTCTTCAGCCACCATCCCCTTGGATGCTAGTGTATTTTTTAAATAAATAAAAGGCACTGCCATGGGCACAGTGTGCGCCCCCATTTACTTGATCATTTTTTTGGATGGTGGAAAATTATTCACATTTTTTGAGAATGTCTATTTAGAGACATCTTTTTAGGAAGCTTAGTAAGTCCAGGCTCATGAACCTTTCCAAGATATTTTTTCAGGTAGATTAAGTTGGTTGGTTATTTTGTCTTCAGGTATTAAGGTGACATTCTTTAGTTGTATCCCTTGATTATATTAAAGTGATTAGAAAACCGTGGCTGTTATACCTGTCCACAGATAGTGTGTGGTATTGCTCAGTCTTATTAACTTTAATTGAGCTGATCTGCAATACCAGAATCAACCGACGTACGGGTGTGGTGCTGTTTCAGAAAAATGGCAGATATATGTATTTTCAATCCTGTAGAAACCCTTTAACCTTACCGGAAACTCATGAAATTAAAAATAAAACATTTCCTTTTCTTTGCTGTACCTGGCTTTTATCACAATTGTGGAAGTTGGACAATTCTACAGAAGCTTTGACAAGTGGGAGGTGTAGTCTGAGATACATCAACACTCAGCGTGGGTGTAGACAAAGTTGCTATGAAGACAATATTTGGCCTACATTTGTGACAACTTTAAATAAAAAAACCCAGAATAAAATAAGTTAAATCACCACTGCTAAAACAGATATACTCCAAACTATAGCTATATACAAAAAAACACAAGGAGTACAAAAACACCCATATAAAATATCTTAAATATTTTAATAATTATTTGTATAAAATATCAAACTCAGAGTATTACTACAAAAAATTAAATGGACAACGGTTAATACAGTGAAGGACACAAACAAAGATCAGACTATTACAAATGTATAAGGACTGGGAATACAAAGACCATAATAATCCCCAAAATGCAATATTATTATATAAATATATCAATATAACAGCACTATCACAGTACTAGAAAAAAATAAAATAAATATAACGCTGTGGGTTTAATTAGGGTACAAAACGTGTTGCCAACATAGCTCTAACCCCATACACACCTGAAACATATATACTATAAGTCTAGTACAGAGAAAAAGAACTCACCCAAATAAGTCCTTGTAAATGGTCAGACCACGCAGCCCCGACAGGCGTTTCGCGTGGGCTTCCTCAAGGGGCTGTGTAATAATGTCGGATCTTTGTTTGTGTCCTTCACTGTATTAACTGTTGTCCATTTAATTTTTTGTAGTAATATTCTGAATTTGATATTTTATACAAATAACTAATAAAATATTTATGACAACTTTTACGGGTGAAATGTGGAGCTGTCATAGCAAAAAAATTACTTCTATAATTACCCAACATGGAATGGAAGAATAGTAACTGGCAGCCATCTTCTTTTTGCCAGTATTTGTTCAATAATGAGGTGCCAATATTTCAACTTACCGTGCATTAACTGGAGTGTTGGGGTTAAAAAAGTCATGAGTGACCTGAGTAGCGTACCAGGACACAGCTATTAATGTCAGCAGACCTGATAATAAAAATGGAAAGAAAGATCAAAACGTGTCACGTGACTATCCAAATCAAAAAGTTATATATTATATAGGTCATACTAAAATAGCATCAAGGATTGCATAACTCAAAGTAGAATTTATATCTCATGAGTCTCTAGGATCAAAAAATTCTCTGGCTATTGAGCTGGTGTAAATGTAGCATATATGGGTCCATGGTCTGGATGCCCCTAAGATTTACAAAAGATGGCCTTATGTATCACAACTATTGATTCCACTATCAGAGGATAGATAATAGAGTTGCTACAACTGAATGGGGACCTGCACCACATCCCATTGCTTAAACTCGACTCCGACCATCATCAACCCTATACTCCGGCTGAGGTCAACCTTGGGCATGGTCCACCTGCACCTAGTGGAATATCTATCCAAATATAGCTCAAAAATATGGGATAAACTGACAACTATGCTATTACCACTTAGTTTTGAAGTTGAAAAAAGTATACTCGGGGTCCATTAATGAACTTCAGTACAACTTATGTACCCTGAATCACTTCAATTCAAAAAGTGTTCCCACTAAAGTACCCAAGTTCCGTCACCATTGGCAACTAGTGATACAAAAGCTAAAGTTTATATTATTTCCATAGTTCACTTATTCTGTTTAGATTGTGTTTGAGACCCTCATTAGACGTTTACATCGTAGTAATTTCTGGCTTATACTGTATGTTCAACAGAAGAAACCTATGTATGACACGTTGTAAAAAAAAAAGGGCACTGCATGATAGAAATGTTTTGCTATTTACCTCTGAAAAAATTATGCCCACTCGTACATGTACATTGTTTTAGCATATGACTGGTCAATAGGGCTCTATGAACATGTTCAGTGCATGTGCCAGGAAATTTCCCGCTCTAAGGGTTTCTTCTTGTAAAGACTTCCAAACCGGTGTAAGGAGACTTAAAGGCCATGCAATGCTTCAAAAAGGAATAGGACTGGAACTCTAGCACCACCACCCCCATTGTAATCAGCAGTCCTAAAAGACAAATTCAACACTTTAACAAGCCTTGCCACATGACATAGGATAAGAAGCCAAACCCGATACTCCATTTGCAGAAACAGCGTGTTTGCCACACCTCAGTGCAAAGCAAGAGGTTTGATTCGGCTTTGTGAAACTATAGATCCCCAGTCGGAGCCTCTCACTCACCCAAGTTAGATCTCCCGCTTTGTACTGAGGAGGGGCAAATACCCTGAAAGACGTGACTGCAAGTGGAGTTTCTGGTTTCTCTTCTTATCCTAAGTCATGCGGCAAAGCTTGTTAAGGAGTGAATATTGACTTAGAGGATTGTTACATCTACTAGGTGGCGCTAGAGATCAAGTCCTTTTCCTATCTGAAGAGGCAATTTGCATAGGAAATTTTGGGGGGCATACAAGTGATAAAACATAATGTCAACACATCCCACCATATATGTACGATGGCCTGGTCTCATTGGTGGCCATCTCAGCTTGTTCTGAAAAATATTTGCTTCTAAATTTTTGGACCCTCGTGCTTTTTTTTTTGCGTTTTATTTTTTTCAAGTACATTGGTAAATAAAGACCATCCAGGCCGGATGTGCTTGGCCAAGTCAAGACTTTTCCTACTGTGAGACACTTGACTTCAAGGGTTGAAAAATGTTGCAGTGTTATAATATTTTTATGCCTGGATTTGATAGAATCAGACTTGTGGGTCTCATCAGAGATACGATACCTTTTCATAGTTGAATAGGTGTTTGGTGTGTTACCTGCAAGCAAGAAGAGGATACCGCCTGACACCGCGATTCTGTCTTTCGTGACGGGATTGTTGTCACCCACTTTAGTACATTTCATCCCAACAACACTAATAATAATTCCAATGAATCCCAGCAGCATGGCCACCACCATGAGAGCCCGTGTCGCCTGGATGTGAACTGTGGGACAAAAAAAACAAAGATATACATCAACTGATAGAGTAACATGTTTAGATTCAGGCCACGTTCACACCTGCAATATTTGGTCAGTATTTTATATCAGTATTTATAAGTCAAAACCAGGATAAATCCAGAAGTGGTGACGTGTTTCTATTACACTTTTCCTCTGATTGTTCCACTCCTGGTTTTGGCTTATAAACACTGAGTTAAATACTGACCAAATACTGAACATGTGAACATGGCCTAAATAGAAGACTTATTGATTTGTGCAAAAGCAGACATTGCTATTATTATTTGTATGTTCATATGCATATTTATCACAGCATTGGATTTAGGGTTAACGAGAACAGAATCTACTTCTCAGTACGTACTGAAATCCCGAGTCAGTGGTCACATGACCGCTGCTTCAGCAATCCTATTGGTTAAGCACAGGTACTTTCTCCCCGCCATTGGTGACGCTGCGGTCACATGACCTTCCCACGCCACATGACGTCAACATCATTGGGGCGTTATATCAGGTCATACGCATGGGCATATTACTGGCATGCTGGGGTATGATGCAGTCATCACCTGACCCATTGAGCCACGTGATATGGAAATCAGGAGGACATGTTCTTTACTGCCCATGCGCTGGCATCTAATATTGACTAATGGCGGTGGTTTAAATTTTTTAGATTGCTATTAGTCTGTAAATATTTTGCACATGTGAATAGTTCCATTCTTTACATTCATTGGCCTGTTGTACAGGGTGAGGCCATGTATATGGATACACCTGGGTGGGCCATGTATATGAATACACCTAAATAAAACAGGAATGGTTGGTGACATCAATTTCCTGCTTATGGCGCATTAGTATATGGGAGGGGGAAAACTTTTCAAGATGGGTGGAGACCATGGTGGCCATTTTGTAGTTGGCCATTTTGGATCCAACTCTGTCACGTCTGTCACATGTGCTCAGTGTGAACCTGCTTTCTTCTGTGAAGAGCACAGGGCACCAGTGGTGAATTTGCCAGTCCTGGTGTTCTGTGGCAAATGCCAAGCGTCCTGCATGGTGTTGGGCTGTGAGCACAACCCCCATCTGTGGACGTCGGGCACTCAGACCATCCTCATGGAGTCAGTTTTTAACCGTTTGTGCAGACACATGCACATTTGTGGCCTGCTGGAGGTAATTTTGCAGGGCTCTGGCAGTGCTCCTCCTGTTCCTCCTTGCACAAAGGCTGAGGTAGCGGTCCTGCTGCTGGGTTGTTGCCCTCCTACGACCCCCTCCACATCTACAGGTGTACTGGCCTGTCTCCTGGTAGGGCCTCTGACATTACGCTGACAGACACAGCAAACCTTCTTGCCACCGCTCGCATTGATGTGCCATCCTGAAAGAGCTGCACTACCTGAGCCACTTGTGTGGGTTGTAGCATCCGTCTCACACTACCACGAGTGTGAAAGCACAACCAACATTCAAAAGTGACCTAAACATCAGCCAGAAAGCATTGGTACTGAGATGTGGTCTGTGGTCCCCACCTGCAGAACCACTCCTTTATTGAGTATGTCTTGATAATTGCCAATAATTTCCATCTGTTGTCTATTCCATTTGCACAACAGCATGTGAAATTGATTGTCAAATAGTGTTGCTTCCTAAGTGGACAGTTTGATTTCACAGAAGTTTGATTTACTTGGAGTTATATTCTGTTGTTTACGTGTTCACTTTACTTTTTTGAGCAGTGTATATACAGTACAGACCAAAAGTTTGGACACACCTTCTCATTTAAAGATTTTTCTGTATTTTCATAACTATGAAAATTGTAAATTCATACCGAAGGCATCAAAACTATGAATTAACACGTGTATTTATATACTTAACAAAAAAGCGTGAAACAACTGAAAATATGTCTTATATTCTAGGTTCTTCAAAATAGCCACCTTTTGCTTTGATGACTGCTTTGCACACTCTTGGCATTCTCTTGATGAGCTTCAAGAGGTAGTCACCAGAAATGGTCTTGCAACAATCTTGAAGGAGTTCCCAGAGATGCTTAGCACTTGTTGGCCCTTTTGCCTTCACTCTGCGGTCCAGCTAACCCCAAACCATCTCGATTGGGTTCAGGTCTGGTGACTGTGGAGGCCAGGTCATCTGGCGTAGCACCCCATCACTCTCCTTCTTGGTCAAATAGCACTTACACAGCCTGGAGGTGTGTTTGGGGTCTTTGTCCTGTTGAAAAATAAATGATGGTCCAACTAAACGCAAACCGGATGGAATAGCATGCCACTTCAAGATGCTGTGGTAGCCATGCTGGTTCAGTATGCCTTCAATTTTGAATAAATCCCCAACAGTGTCACCAGCAAAGCACCTCCACACCATCACACCTCCTCCTCCATGCTTCACGGTGGGAACCAGGCATGTAGAGTCCATCCGTTCACCTTTTCTGCGTCGCACAAAGACACAGTGGTTGGAACCAAAGAGCTCAAATTTGGACTCTTCAGACCAAAGCACAGATTTCCACTGGTCTAATGTCCATTCCTTGTGTTCTTTTGCCCAAACAAGTCTCTTCTGCTTGTTGCCTGTCCATAACCGTGGTTTCCTAGCAGCTATTTTACCATGAAGGCCTGCTGCACAAAGTCTCCTCTTAACAGTTGTTGTAGAGATGTGTCTGCTGCTAGAACTCTGTGCGGCATTGACCTGGTCTCTAATCTGAGCTGCTGTTAACCTACGATTTCTGAGGCTGGTGACTTGGATAAACTTATCCTCAGAAGCAGAGGTGACTCTTGGTCTTCCTTTCCTGGGGCGGTCCTCATGTGAGCCAGCTTCTTTGATGGTTTTTGCAACTGCACTTTTGGACACTTTCAAAGTTTTCCCAATTTTTCGGACTGACTGACCTTCATTTCTTAAAGTAATGATGGCCACTCGTTTTTCTTTACTTAGCTGCTTTTTTTCTTGCCATAATACAAATTCTAACAGTCTATTCAGTAGGACTATCAGCTGTGTATCCACCAGACTTCTGCACAACACAACTGATGGTCCCAACCCCATTTATAAGGCAAGAAATCCCACTTATTAAACCTGACAGGGCACACCTGTGAAGTGAAAACCATTCCCGGTGACTACCTCTTGAAGCTCATCAAGAGAATGCCAAGAGTGTGCAAAGCAGTCATCAAAGCAAAAGGTGGCTACTTTGAAGAACCTAGAATATAAGGCATAATTTCAGTTGTTTCACACTTTTTTTGTTAAGTATATGTTCCCACATGTGTTAATTCATAGTTTTGATGCCTTCAGTGTGAATTTACAATTTTCATATTCATGAAAATACAGAAAAATCTTTAAATGAGGTGTGTCCAAACTTTTGGTCTGTACTGTATATATATATATATATATATATATATATATATATATATATATATATATATATACATATATAAATTTGTATTTTACTTATGCATTTACCTTGCTGAATGTTTTTACACATATGTATATAATTGTTTATAGGGGCATGTACCGTATTCGCTACGTTTCTAGTGTTATAAAGTAGTTATGAGCAAGCCTACAGATTATTAACCCTACAAGGTATCGCTAAAGCTATTGATTACTTAAGTGGACAAAGAGTCGGATTTACAGAAATAGTGCTGAGATGACAATAAATAAAAGCTTTCCGACTTTGGTTGATCTAAATTTGCTTGGATTTTCACATGCTTTGTCCAACCAGCCTCTGATTTTTCCAGAGGGTGAATGTTTTGGGTCTAGGTTGGTCCTTTCACTTCAATCCATCACTGGTTTATGCTCACCAATGAGAGTTCAGGCTAACATAGAGAGATAATGTGTTCGGGTGAGGTACATCGTTGTTGGTTAATGAGTTACAGTCGATAATTGTCTGGTAATTTGGTGAAGGAGTATATGAGTTTGAGAGGTTTAGGCAAAGTTTTTCCGTTACATATGGACAATTCACCATTAAAACGTGCATGAGACCCCTGAAACGCGTTGAATTAAACCACTGTGAATCAACTATACTCTCCTGAAATTCATCTTAGCGGCAGCGCAGAATTTTAACTACAAATCTCCCTTTGAAGACATTATGTTAAGCATGTCGAGATGAGGAGACTTAGTCCTCTTCCTCTCTGAAGAGACAATTTGCATGGTCTGTATACAAACTGCAATGGCCAGATTGACCCCGGGCCTCCCAACCTGAACATACAGCCTCAGACACATTAATTTGTGTCTAAAGTTTGGGGCAGGGAACCTACGCTCAGTCCGGGCATGTATATGGACTGTGAAATATGACCGTCTGGACCCAGCCGTAAACTGCATATGGTGATGTTCAAAGGTATGGGTTGGCTCAATATGGCAGCCAGATACCTGCAAGATCTAGTCCAATTATTAATAAGGATGGGGTATATATGGATCTGCATGGGGAGAGCAAAAAATGGGGAAAATCGCAAAGTGGCTACATATAAATGCTAATGTAGTGTCCCAAAAGTTGGGCAGAATTTGCGTTTGTCAGGCAGCGGCTACATTGTGACTTTGGCTGTAACATGTTGTGCAGCCAAATGTGTTGCTCCTACATTGTGGCTCAATGCCAGGGCATAAGGTCACAGTGCGACCTCCAACAAGCAAGTCACCAGAACGGCAACCGCATCTGATTTGTTTAGTGACTTGCTTGTTGCGGACGCAGTACCCTTAGGGGTCGCAATGACACCCCATTCACTTGCATTGTACTACAATGTAGCAGCGACACCTGGGAAACGTTGTCCGTGACCGAGGTAGCCGTGTGGGCCCAGTCTTAGGGTGCGGTCAGGTGGCCATATTACTCGTGCGAGTATCCTGATCTGAGCAGGACGACATGTATTTCTATACCGCTCAGGTCCGGGGAGTCGACGTTCAGGCCAGGGATAGCCATGTGAGCAATGCAGCTGTCTGACTGCACCCTAATACAGATGCTCAAATGTCATCTTGGAAAGTAACATGGATAGGTATTAAAAAGGTTAAACAGTGCCACTCCTATCTCCAGGTTGTGTGCGGTATTACAGCTCCACTCCACTGAATTGTAAGAGTTACAATACTATAACAAACTATATAAAGTGGTGGCTATATTTTTGGAAAAAGGCAGACCGCTCCTTTAAACTATTCCGCACCCAAACCCTTTTGGTGTGGTCCCAAGGTGTCCATAATCGGACATTGGCCAGGATATTAGCCTGATGTAATGATCTGTCGCTTGTTTTTAGGATTACCGGGTTTCTCCATTAAATAGGCAGGTGGGGAACTTCATGGAATTATAAAGTGTCACTCGCTACCAAAACTCTGCACCTGCCCTTCTAGAAAACGACCAACCGCAGTTTATTTTGGAGACGTGGTCGTCAGTGTGGTTTACAATTTTTTCCTATTTTCTTTCTATTTTATTTTGATACTGGAGAATGAATTATGTGGTGGAAGCACGGCAATACAAACTGGGATTGATGACCATTAAAAGTTATTTCATTTGCTCAAAAAAGAAAAAAACACCTTTAGGAATTGGGCTCCATACGTACAGGGACTGAGAAGAATTATTGAGCGCATTTAGGCAATAATCTCAATGCTGTGCAGACATGAATAAAATAAGAATACACATCAGATCAGCAACCATGGAAAGTTTTAGTACAAACAGCAATAATATGAGCCATGCGGGACGGTGCATACGTACTAATGTATCCTCCTGTGGAACAAAGCCTAAGCTCCGGCATTTGGAGGTGACTTGCAAGACAATCAATAATCACTAGGATCTAGTTCTTATAGAATGATTCAAAAATACCTTATTAGATCTTATTGAAGATACATTACAATTATATTGAATTTTATGATGTAATTTATAGTGGCAGTGGAACCCCAATCCTACACTGAAGCCGCGTTCTTCGATGGTTCTTGGGATCAGTGGGGGTTTCAGGAGCCAGAAACATAGTGATTATTCATTATCTATCCTGTTCAAAGGTTATACATGTTGTTTAGAAATCTATACACTGGAATTACTCATAGCTTATAGAATATGAGCAGAATTTTACATTGTATAAAAAGATGTAATCTGCACACAACTTTGATCAGCTTTGTAAATACATTTCTTATCTGTCACTGGTGTTAGTTACATCCTGTATTATACTCCAGAGCTGCACTCACTATTCTGCTGGTGCAGTCACTGTGTACATACATTACATTACTGATCCTGAGTTACATCCTGTATTATACTCCAGAGCTGCACTCACTATTCTGCTGGTGCAGTCACTGTGTACATACATTACATTATTGATCCTGAGTTACATCCTGTATCATACTCCAGAGCTGCACTCACTATTCTGCTGGTGCAGTCACTGTGTACATACATTACATTACTGATCCTGAGTTACATCCTGTATTATACCCCAGAGCTGCACTCACTATTCTGCTGGTGCAGTCACTGTGTACATACTTTACATTACTGATCCTGTACTGATCCTGAGTTACAAACTGTATTATACCCCAGAGCTGTACTCACTATTCTGCTGGTGCAGTCACTGTGTACATACTTTACATTACTGATCCTGTACTGATCCTGAGTTACAAACTGTATTATACCCCAGAGCTGTACTCACTATTCTGCTGGTGCAGTCACTGTGTACATACATTACATTATTGATCCTGAGTTACATCCTGTATTATACTCCAGAGCTGCACTCACTATTCTGCTGGTGCAGTCACTGTGTACATACATTACATTACTGATCCTGAGTTACATCCTGTATTATACTCCAGAGCTGCACTCACTATTCTGCTGTTGCAGTCACTGTGTACATACATTACATTACTGATCCTGTACTGATCATGAGTTACATCCTGTATTATACCCCAGAGCTGTACTCACAATTCTGCTGGTGCAGTCACTGTGTACATACATAAATAACTTGAAGGGGGCACCACGGTTCGTGGGATCACACTAAGACCTGAAACTAGACCAATAATACAAACAAAAGAAACAGACCAGGTCTATATAAACAGGGATCACCACACTTTAGATATAAACGCAAGTTAAGACACAACTTTATTAAGGAACAGTGCAGCGCCCCAGAGTCTGGTCGTTGCAGTAACGTCGCTCTTCCACAAGGGGTAGTGATGGTACGTCTGATTGCACTAAAAGAGTTCACCTTGCAGGTATCACAGACACACATTACACTTCACACTCCGGCCGCCAGGGGGAGCAAAAGGTCCTATCTACTAGGCCACTCCTCACACATGGGTAAAACTAGGGGTTGGATAGGAAGTTAGGGAGAAAGTAGCTGGGGAGAGTTCGAGAGAGGACCTGTCAGGGGTGGGATCCTGACAGCGGCCTAGCACAGACAGATTGTTACGGAGCCGTGCCTGTGCCTTATAGCGGCAGACTCCTAAGTAAGGACACGAAGCGAAGTATATTGTGGAGAAGTGAGAAACGGGATCACAGCACAAAGGAGATAGAACCAGAAGGAGTCGTGCCTCAAGATCAGCAACATCCTTCTGAGGCGCGTAGCCGGCGGCCGGAACGCCGAGGAAGTAATAGGCTCTACGCATTACTTTGAACTACGGCAGGGCAGTTAACTTTAGGTTGGCTGTCTCACCTTTACACCTAACGAAGACAACGGAGGCAATTGTGGGAGAGGGGCGTCTCTAGGGTCCCTATAAAATAACTCCAGGCCTACCCCGTCATACGGGTCGTCCTAGCCATACCATCTGGGGGACGGAGAGAGAACATCAGAAATATACACAACAGTTGTGAGGACTATCCCGTGGTGCTCAGCAGGGAGGTACTACAACACACAGGCGCTGGTAGGAAGGCCACTGATTTCCACCTGCAAAGGGAACTCTGGATGTGCCTTCGGACCGGCCGGTCTCAGCCAGCCCTGTTAGCAGTGCTCTGGATTGCGGATGCCGAAGCCTTCAGTAAAAAAGTAAAGCGACTGCAACCCTGTGTCCTCGTTATTTACTGCAACCTACACCGTCACCTACATCTTTAATTGGGCGCCCCTTAGCAGGACCACGGACCGGGTCAGGCCACCGTGACATCCCCAGAACCGAGAGAGACCCGGTACCGAGTACCCCGCTGCCCTGCGTTTGGGGGCCGCTCCAACTACAATACAAGTAGCAAAACACATACATTTAAAAACATTTAAAAAGGCATTTTGATGCCATATACAGAAGCCCACAATAGGGCTAGTAGCCCGCACAGAACTCACACAATAAATAAAGTAACTGTCTTGATATCAAAGTAACTGCATAGGCAGCATAGCCACACACTCAAAACAACCAAGCTTGATATATGGTTTCTAAACATAGAGAAATTACAAGACTATAATAGGGGTTAGTAAGATACTCAAGACATATAACCAGCAAATATCTCAGTATACCCTATCCCCCAGGTAGGAGAAACCGTGTGGAAGCATGGCTAGAGAAATAGATAAAGAGGCTGAATAGAACTGCTCTAAGCACACGTATGGTGAACAGCCTACAGTGCCTCTATAGAGGTATGAGCCCGATGCAATCAAATATCCTAGCCACCTATAGGCCTAGCAGCGTACGTTTACCAAAGGCTTAATAGCCCATGGTGTTCAAGTGTAATATGCAGCTGAGCAGAGTCCTGGTGCGGGCAACGCAGATACCCAATGTACATACATTACATTACTGATCCTGTACTGATCCTGAGTTACATGCTGTATTATACTCCAGAGCTGCACTCACTATTCTGCTGGTGCAGTCACTGTGTACATACCTTGCATTACTGATCCTGAGTTACATTCTGTATTATACTCCAGAGCTGCAGTCACTATTCTGCTGGTGCAGTCACTGTGTACTGTACATACATTGCATTACTGATCCTGTACTGATCCTGAGTTACATCCTGTATTATACCCCAGAGCTGCACTCACTATTCTGTTGGTGGAGTCACTGTGTAAATACATTACATTACTGATCCTGTACTGATCCTGAGTTACATCCTGTATAATACCCCAGAGCTGCACTCACTATTCTGCTGGTGCAGTCACCGTGTACATACATTACTGATCCTGAGTTACATCCTGTATTATACCCCAGAGCTGCACTCACTATTCTGCTGGTGCAGTCACTGTGTACATACATTACATTACTGATCCTGTACTGATCCTGAGTTACATCCTGCATTATACTGTAGAGCTGCACTCACTATTCTACTTGTTGATGTTGGAAATAGTAAAGAAGCTTGTCCCTAACATCTTACCTTCTAAATTGTAGTGGAACCATTTCCAGTATACAAATTGCAGAGCCAGTTATCTGATAACAATATGACAGCAAGTAATACACGGGGATTTCAGCTCTGAAGCCTGAAAAATACTGAATGCAGCTTTGTGGTGTAATGCAGGCTGTAATATAGGATACTAGATAAGAAATGTAATATATTTATAATGCTACCAGCGCCAATTGGTGGAGATTAAGAAACTACCATAAATTGAGAATAAATAGATTGGTGGGAACAACCATGCTAGTCCCATGATGAACACACTTAGCGAGACCCCTGCTGATAAAAATGGAGCAACAAGCAATACCTAGCATTAATACTGTATTATACAGGACAAAAGCACACTAGGACCTCCAGTCTGGTTCAATGAGTAATATCTAATGTCACATGCTACAGTTACGTATCACTGGGGTTCAGGGCGATATCGCCGCAGGGGAAAATATGCCAAGAATTTGCTAATTTTTATGGGATAGCATTAAATTGTGGTTAACTACAAGGGACTGCCAACATCACAGCACAGAATTAAATAAGGACTGGTCTGCAAAATACATTCCTGATCTGAAATAATCTCTTTGTTTTCCTACATTTTCCTATTAAGAGACGTCTGAGCTTTCTTGTTGGGATTTTGAAGGAATGAAAGTCGGGGTTAATCTAATATAAAGGGGTCCAAAGCTGCAAACAAAGAAGATTGATTGACATGAAAGGATTTTAGGATATGGGAACGTAACATGGGATTTAATGAGTAAATATGGCGTAATTGGCCTATAAAAGCGCTATTGTCGGGCGTCTCATTAGGGAGCGTCAGTCAAAATTGCCCAAAGAAAAGAAATAGAAAACAAACATTTTCAAACAATGTGCAAAAAAAAAAGCGTAGTTACTAGAAATATTTAGATTCAAGGACTGAATTTTTGAGGGGTGGCCTCCAAGCACCATCCGAAATATATCGGTATCCTTATTATTACTACCCGGTTGGGCAGAGGATTTCGCCAACTTACCAACTGTTTTCGTGGTCCAGTTTCCAAAACTGGATAATGATACTACACCTCTGACCACCTAAGAGAGAAAGACCCTGGGGTGATTTTTTAGACTAAATGGGTTTTAATTATAAAAATATGGCTGCTTAAATTACAAAAACAGGGTGCCACTGTCTACAAGTTGTGTTATTGCTTCTCAGCTCTTTTCACTCCAGTGGGACCAATGAGACATTACATGGACTGCTTTAATTCCTAACACCTTTGTTTGCTAATAACAGTACTGTTAGTTCTGGAGGAATGATTACCAGCATTAGTTTCAATGCACCCATCTCTGTCCTGTTGCCCTATAGTGGCCGTATGGGTTTCCTCTATGTGACTTTACACCTTTGTGGTGTGAGAGAGATCCAAGTTCCAACATGACCCCCATAGTTTGGCCATCATCGTCTGTTGGGGGAGAGTCTGGGGTACTTCGATATTGGCGGATTCAGTCGACATTAGTCTAATGTGTATGGAGGCCTTAAAATGGGGCTCCAAAATACAAAGTAACTTTCATCTGAAATACCTATGCCATAATCTAAAACTATTTTCTAATATACTTGAATTAAAAATTCCCTATCCTTCCCTGACTACATTATCTATCTGCTTTTCCTTATTTTTCTCCTACTTCTTTGCTGATGACTCTTTGATTGAGAATCCAAGTGCATGCTTAGATACTCAAAAGAAGCGTCATCAGTGACGCTCATTTCTGGGGCTGGGTTAGTCCTTGCGCGATGTGCATTATGATATGTGCATGATGACAGTGCGCTCTCTAGCCAGCTCAGATCAGCAGTAACGAGCTTGCAGCAGCAGAGCGCACTGTTAGTACAAGTTGCCAGAATACTCGACGTGCGTGGCGGCATGGTGGCTCAGTGGTTAGCACTGAAGCCTTGCTTTCAATCGGCCCCACACTAAATTATATGGTCAACGTAGAAGTTCAGCTTTTACCAAAAAGTAATTTCTATACTTCTATATTTCAATACTATAAGGAAAATCTTCACGTTTCTTGTTCTGCTATTGATATAGAATGGTCTCCTAGTTGTCTACAAATTACTAGGGCTACTAATATCATATACAGCTGAAGTACCAATACGAGCATTAAACTTGCATGTGTGCTATCAGGAAAGTCCTGAATAAACAAAATAAGAGGAGCGCCACCGATTGTCCATCATGGCTTACGAAGTGGTGTAATGTAGATTAGAAGAACCAGGAGCTAATTGGAGCTTTGGGACATAGTTTGTCTGATTCCTGTGTTTCCTTGTTTATTTAAAGGGAAATCCAGGATTGACATTTTAATATACCCTAATAGGTAATTCTTAGCTAATAGAAGGGGACTTCTGTTTAGGATCCTCATCTCTTGTCGAGAGTAGAGCATCTCTAGCTCTGAAGGACCTGTCCTGTCCTAGAGAACATAGACAACCAATTTATTTGAATGGACACTGAGTAATACCCTTATTTTCCCTGTACTGGTGCTGCCGAGAAAGTTAACACACAAGGCCCCTGTGCATGGAAGAAGGTGAAAGTATTGCTTAATGCAATCTTGTCTTTAATATATGGACGAGCAAAAGGGTAATAATGTTTTGAATGTTTGACTTTCAGGTTACATATCTCACCATCCACTACTGCTTCCAATGTGAGACTACCTTTACTTTATAGCCAATCATCTTGGCTATCTCATACACAAATTACAAATTACAACCTGTTCTTACATTCCCTAATAGCTCAGTGTGTTATTATGTTGATTCCCAAGCAAAAGGTCAATGGTTCAAATCCATGAAAAACATGAAGATTTCCCAAGAAAAGACAAAAAGCATCATCCAGCTCATCAACTGCAGTCTCTCAACACCCCCAAAATTGACAAACTGCATCATGTCAGTGCCATGACAGTTGGAAGTAGTAGTGAAGTGAATCCATCCATTCACAAGTCGAAAGGTGGACATCCAAGCAAAATATCGGAGTCAACAAGTTGGCTCATCCCAAGTTCTAGCAACTCTGGGGCGACAAACACGGCAGTGGAGGTGGCTCGTATGCTTCATAATAGTGAGATTAATTAAATTTAATTTTTATTTTTTTATATTTTTTCTTTTTCTTAAAGCCCTAGATTTGTAATTAACAGAGTAATCTTTAATATACATGACTGATTATATGAGAATTTCCCTGGTATAAATAAAGATTTGTTAACCGTCTGTTTTCCATGAACTTTGACATTAGATGTCATTTGATTGTTTGGCGCCGTTTTTTTTAATCTGACATGTACTTAAACATTGTATGTCCTTGTATGTTGTATGTGGTAATTCCTGAAGAAGGGGCCATGAGAGCCCTGAAACGCGTTGAATAAACCACTGTTTTAATCCTACTATCAATTGGAACCTCATCATTATTGCGGCAGCGCGGATTTAAGCCACACTTCCTATAGTATACTGTTTCATATGGTCGGTCACCGGCTTGTGGATCTGCGGCAGCCGAAAATCTTCACATGCCTGCTTTCAGCTTCACCAGGTGAGCGATTTTCTTGGTGATTCCTCCATTCTTTTTGTGAGATAAGACCCTATTTGCGCTTTGTGTCTCCCTTTTCCCTTCAAATATTGAATCTGATTGAGGGCATGCCCAGAAGGATTCAGGCAGTGCTCAAAGCAAAAAGTAGATTTACAAAATACTAACAAAATGATAAAAATTAAAATGTATATTTTTAGGAGCAAAACAGTAACAATGCAGTGACAGGACAAGAATCTGCATAACTAATCATATGCTAATTAGTTGCAAGTCAAATTTATGTATGAGATAGCCAAGATGATTGTCTATAAAATAATGGTAGCCTCATGTTGGAAGCAATAGTGGATGGTGAGATATAGAGTCTGAAAGTCAAAAGTTCAAAACATTGATACCCTTTTGCTCATCAGTGTATAGAAATTGGATCCATCAGGTCTCACTATTTAACAGGTTGTGTTTGAAATCGCCTCCCCTAATGGGTTGTTTAACCCGCTCTGTCCCAGTTACTTCAAAGGAGGACACATTACCATTGTGCATCTAGGTAAAAAAGCCTAGACGCTACTGAATATTTGCCCAATATTTTACTGATGGCATCAGAAATCTGCCTCCTTTATAGACTATTAATGGTCCACTCATACACCCAGCATACAGTGGCATGTAAAAGTTTTCTGCATCCCTGGTCAAAATTACTGTTGTTGTGAACAGTTAAGCATGAAATGATGAAATGATCTCTGAAAGGCTTAAAGTTAAAGATGACACATTTCTTTTCTATTTTAGGCAAAAAGAAATATATTGTCATTTTTCACTTTTTAAAAAATACAAAAAGGAAAATGGGCCAATGCAAAAATTAGCCTGTTAGGGTTATGACTTGTTCATTATCATTGTTTGGAAAAGCCAGTTGATGCAGATTTCCCAGCTTTATAAAAAACTCAGCCTCCTCTAACCTTGTGCTAAAAAACAGCAGCCATGGGTTCTTCTAAGCAGCTGCCTAGCACTCTGAAAATTAAAATGGTGGCGGCTCACAAAGCAGGAGAAGGCTATAAAGAGATAGCAAAGTGTTTTCAAGTTGCTCTTTCCTCAGTTCGAAATGTAATTAAGAAATGGCAGTTACCAAGAACAGTGGAGGTCAAGATAAGGTCTGCAAGACCAAGCAAAATTTCAGAGAGAGCTGCTCGTAGGATTGCTAGAGAGGCAAATCAGAACCCCCGCTTGACAGCAAAAGACCTTCAGAAAGATTTAGCAGACTCTGGAGTTGTGATACTGTCAGGAACACCTCACTGCACTTGCTAACTGAGCCAGTGCGCGTGTTCTGAGTAAACAAACTGTGCCCAAAGATACCTGTGGAGCAGGGCAGCAACGATGAAGATGTGTGCTTCAGACAAACAGGACCTGAAGCACGTGACTTCTGGGGGCTTGGCCTAACTCAGGAGAGCTAGGAGGTGAAGGAAAACTCCATCCAGATTAACCCTAAACCTCCCTTGACCCACAAGCTAGGCAAACCATGCCAGATACATTGTTCAAATGTTCAGAGACCCCTCCACAAATATGGCCTTCATGGAAGAGTCACCAGAAGAAAACTTCTCCTGTGTCCTCACCATAAAAATCAGCATCAGAAGTATGCAAGAAAACATCTAAACAAGCCTGATGCATTTTGGAAACAAGTCCTGTGGACCAATGAGGTTACAATAAAACTCTTTGGCCACAATGATCAAAGGTATATGTGGAAAAGAACATCTTGATAACCATTAAGCATGGGAGTAGACCAATCACGCATTGTGGTTTAGCTGAAGCCAATGGCATGGGGAACATTTCATGGGTAGAGGGAAGAATGAATTAAATGAAATTTCAACAAATTTTTGATGCAGTGGTGGCTTCTACAAATGGATAATGATCCTAAACACATATCAAAATGCCTGTAGACTACCTCAAAAGACCCAAGCAGAAGGTTTGACAATGGCCCTCACAGTCTCCTGATCTGAACATCATTGAAACTCTGTGGCTACACTGTGTGCAGAATTATTAGGCAAGTTGTATTTTGATCACATGATACTTTTTATACATGTTGTCCTACTCCAAGCTGTTCAGGCTTCTGAGCCAACTACCAATTAAGTAAATCTGGTGATATGCATCTCTGTAATGAGGAGGTGTGTTGTCTAATGACATCAAAAGCCTATATAAGGTATGCTTAATTATTAGGCAACTTCCTTTCCTTTGGCAAAATGGGTCAGACTCAGAAGAGAGATTTGGCGGGCTCTGAAAAGTCCAAAATTGTGAGATGTCTTGCAGAGGGATGCAGCAGTGTTGAAATTGCCAAACTTTTGAAGCGCGATCACCGAACAATCAAGAGTTTCATGGCAAAAAGCCAACAGGGTCGCAAGAAGCGTGTTGGGCAAAAAAGGCGCAAAATAACTGTCCATGAATTGAGGAAAATCAAGCGTGAAGCTGCCAAGATGCCATTTGCCACCAGTTTTGCCATATTTCAGAGCTGCAACGTTACTGGAGTAACAAAAAGCACAAGGTGTGCGATACTCAGGGACATGGCCAAGGTAAGGAAGGCTGAAAAATGACCACCTTTGAACAACAAACATAAGATAAAACGTCAAGACTGGGCCAAGAAATATCTTAAGTCTGACATTTCAAAGGTTTTATGGACTGATGAAATGAGAGTGACTCTTGATGGGCCAGATGGATAAACCAGAGGCTGGATCAGTAAAGGACAGAGAGCTCCACTCCGACTCAGACGCCAGCAAGGTGGAGGTGGGGTACTGGTATGGGCTGGTATCATCAAAGATGAACTTGTGGGACCTTTGCGGGTTGAGGATAGAGTGAAGCTCAACTCCCAGACCTACTGCCAGTTTCTGGAAGACAAGTTCTTCAAGCAGTGGTACAGGAAGAAGTCAGTATCGTTCAAGAAAAACATGATTTTCATGCAGGACAATGCTCCATCACATGCCTCTAACTACTCCACAGTGTGGCTGGCCAGTAAAGGTCTCAAAGAGGAAAAAATAATGACATGGCCCCCTTGTTCACCTGATCTGAACCCTATAGAGAACCTGTGGTCCCTCATAAAATGTGAGATCTACAGGGAGGGAAAACAGTCCACCTCTCGGAACTGTGTCTGGGAGGCTGTGGTGGCTGCTGCACGCAATGTTGGTCGTAAACAGATCAAGCAACTGACAGAATCTATGGATGGAAGGCTGCTGAGTGTCATAAAGAAAGGTGGCTATATTGGTCCCTCATTTTGGGGGGCTTTGTTTTTGCATGTCAGAAATGTTTATTTCTAAATTTTGTGCAGTTATATTGGTTTACCTGGTGAAAATAAACAAGTGAGATGGGAATATATTTGGTTTTTATTAAGTTGCCTAATAATTCTGCACAGTAATAGTTACCTGCACAAACGGATATCCTCCTAAGATAGGAAAATCTAAAAAAAAAAACCACTCCAACTTCAAAAAATATTAAGCTTTGATATTTATTAGTCTTTTGGGTTGATTGAGAACATAGTTGTTGATCAATAATAAAAATAATCCTCTAAAATACAACTTGCCTAATAATTCTGCACACAGTGTAGACTTCAAAATAGCAGAGGATGCAAGACCCAGGAATTTCACAGAACTGGAAGAATTTTCCAAGGAGGAATAGATGAAGTCCCTGAAACAAGAATTGAAAGATTCATGTCTGCCTACAAAAAGAGTTTATAAGCTGTGATACTTTAAAAAGGGGGTGTTACTAGGTACTAACCATGCAGGGTGCACAAACTTTTGCATTAGCCCATTTTCTTTTTTGTAATTTTTAAAATGTAAAATATGAAAAAAAATGTTTTGCCTAAAATACAATGGAAATGTGTTATCTTTAACTTTGGATCTTTTAGAGATCATTTCATGTTCAATTTGCTTAACTGTTCACAATAACTGTAATTTTAACCAGGAGTGCCCAAACTTTTACATGCCTCTGTATTGAAGATTGCAAATAGCAAAAGTGATGAAGTTACAGTTGATATATGAATTAATGTCATAGCTACGTTTTGTTACAGAGAAAATTAATGTTTTCATATTTTTAACATACTCACTGCGAGTGCACACTGTATGATCGCACGTATACCATCCTTTTGTAGACATGTTTTTTCGAAAGATGAGGCATCACTTAAAAATAAATTAAGGGAAAAAATGTCTCCTATAGTAGGTGCCCTTTTCGCTACAAATCCAACTGGCTGAGAGAGAATCTTCTCCAGTTTTCTATCCCAAGTTAAGATTGAAATGCGTTTTTCGATAATGTTGCCCGCGGTTCCAAACTTAGGACTATAGGTTGTAATTAAAGTAACCTGATTATGATTATATATTGTTTCATTTGAATCTGATAGTATTATATCACATATTTAATGCTAACTATGCAGTCAGCTCCATTTAGAATATTTCTGTTGTACTACCCTTTTTTAACCGGTTCTGTTTCTTGTTTGTAGCAGAATTCCAGGGTAGAATTTATCTATGATCTGTAGAGTACAGCCACCAGGATATTTTTAATAATATGTTTAAAGTGACACAACGAGAATTAGTAACAGTGTCTTTCCTGTTAGCAGAAACAATCCATCCTTCAGAAATATCATGAGTCAATGTTATATTTAGAAAGTTTATATAAATTTTTTAATTCATCTAATTGTTACTTATGTAATACAAGAATTCCGATGCCAATTCCCTAGGTCCATCCCATATCAAGAAAAGGTCATCAATATAACGGCCATACCACCTGATATGGGAAGATAAGCAATAGAGGGAGAGAAACACTCCAAAATTGGTGTGCCTTGCATTTCGGAGAAATAGTTGTCCATTAAAAGAAAAATAATTATGTTTTAATATGGATTCTACTGACATGATCAGAAATTCTTGTATTTGTTCAGAATAATATGTATTTTAAAAGATGATATAATTCTTCTATAGCTATAATATGCGGTATTCATGGGTATAATGCAATGACATCACATATTCTCCATAATCAGGTGTCAGACCACATTCTGCGGTCTAGTGATGGAATCGCCTGTTTGGTGTCTCTAATATATTCTGCTATATTGGAGGCTAGAGGTTGCAACAAGACTTAAGTTTTTCACTTAAACTGCCAATGCCTGTCACTATCGATCTTAGTGGGGGAGAAAAGGGGTCTACGAATTTTGGGTAGGGAGTGAAAAATAGGAATGATGGGAAATTGTACGAACAGTTCTTCAAATAGCTTATTGTCTAAAGCTCTGAAAGCTAAACCTTCCAAAAGAAGTTGTGACATTTTTTCTTGAAGCAGGATTATGACTTAATTTACAGAAGACATCACTAGGGTCCAACATTGCCATGTTCTGCTTTTCATAAAGTTCTGCATTGAGGGCTACTACTGCCCCACTTTTATCCGCTCTTCTGATAAGGAGATCATTGTTGGATTTGAAATCTTTCAATGCTTGCATGTTAGGTAAAGGTACCTTCACACGAAACGACATTATAACGATATCGCTAGCAATCCGTGACGTTGCAGCGTCCTCGCTAGCGATATCGTTTCGTTTGACACGCAGCAGCGATCAGGATCCTGCTGTGATGTCGCTGGTCGCTGAATAAAGTCCAGAACTTTATTTGGTCGTCCGATCGCTGTGTATCGTTGTGTTTGAAAGCAAAAGCAACGATACCAGCGATATTTTACACTGGTAACCAGGGTAAACATCGGGTTACTAAGCGCAGGGCCGCGCTTAGTTACCCGATGTTTACCCTGGTTACTAGCGTAAAATGTAAAAAAAACAAACAGCACATACTCACATTGCGTCCCCTGCAGTCTGCTTCCTCCTCTGACTCAGCGCCGCAAAGTGAAAGTGAAAGCAGCACAGCGGTGACGTCACCGCTCTGCTCTCACTGTACGGCGCTCAGTCAGTCAGGAAGTGGACGCAGGGGGACGTGAATGTAAGTATGTGCTGTTTGTTTTTTTTAGATTTTACGCTGGTAACCAGGGTAAACATCGGGTTACTAAGCGCGGCCCTGCGCTTAGTTACCCGATGTTTACCCTGGTTACCAGGGGACCTCGGCATAGTTGATCGCTGGAGAGCGGTCTGTGTGACAGCTCTCCAGCGACCAAACAGCGACGCTGCAGCGATCGACATCGTTGTCGCTATCGCTGCAGCGTCGCTTCGTGTGAAGGTACCTTTAGGCTATGGGTTGAACTAGATGGACTTAAAGTCTTCCTTCCACCTTAATAACTATGTTACTATGTATGTAAGATTAAATGTTGCAGGTTGGCTCCAAATTTGTTGCTTCAAAGTAAAAAGATTGTCCTCTACAAATTCCTGAAATGTGTTCAATATAGGAGAACGAGAATTACCAGAGTAATAAGGATTTTTATTTACGAGCATCGCATTAGATCTTTAGCTTGTTGAATAAAGCCCCTTGCATGTGATCTTAATAGATAAAGTGAACAATGTTATTGAAAAGATTCCATTTTATTAGTATAAGAGGTCAATTCCTCACTATTCTGTGATGTTACAGAATATGAAGTATTGGCAGAATATTGAAAATTAATTGAATTTTTTGTCATATAATAATTTTGCATGCGACTATTAACATCAATGACATGGTTTCTTTTAGTAAGGTGTCAACACAGGTCATGACATAATATGCCATTCAATCCACATTTTAATATGCAATGATTATCCCCTTCATGACTGGAGCTTTTTTCGGTTTTGAGTTTTAGTTTTTTTTCGCACCCCTTTTTCCCAGAGCCATAACTTTTTTATTTTTCCATCAATATGGCCATGTGAGGGCTTATTTTTTTGCGTGACGACTTGTACTTTTGAACGACGTCATTGGTTTTAGCATGTCATGTACTCAAAAATGGGAAAAAAATTCCAAGTGCAGTGTAAATGGAAAAATAAGTGCAATCCCACACTTGTTTTTTGTTTAGCTTTTTTGCTAGGTTCACTAAATGCTAAAACTGACCTGTCATTGTGATTCTCCAGGTCATTACGAGTTCATAGACACCAAACATGTCTAGGTTCTTTTTTATCTAAGTGGTGAAAAAAATGTTCAAACTTTGCTAAATAAATTTTTTTGTTGCCATTTTCCGATACCAGTAGCGTCTCCATTTTTCGTGATCTCAGGCTGGTTGAGGGCTTATTTTTTGGGCGCCGAGTTGACATTTTTAATGATACCATTTTGGTGCAGATACGTTCTCATGATCGCCCGTTATTGCATTTTAATGCAATGTCATGGCGACCAAAAAACGTAATTCTGGCGTTTCGATTTTTTTCTCGCTATGCCATTTAGCGTTCAGGTTAATCCTTTTTTTATTGATGGATTGGATGATTCTGAACGTGGCGATACAAAATATGTGCATGTTTTATTATTTTTTTATTGTTTTATTCTGAAGGGGGGGAAAGGGGGGTGATTTAAACTTATATATTTTAATTTTTTTTATATTTTTAAGACTATTGTTTTTAATTTTTGGCATGCTTCATTAGCCTCCATGGGAGACTAGAAGCTGCCACAACTTGATCGGCTCTGCTATATAGAGGTGATGCTCAGATCGCCTCTATGTAGCAGAATTTAAATCATTGCTACGAGCGCTAACCACAGGGTGGGGCTCACAGCAATCCGGCATCAACAATTATAGAGGTCTCAAGGAGACCTCTGGTTGTCATGCCGACGAACCAATGACCCCCGATCACGTGACAGGCGTCAGCGGTGCGCTTATTTCCGTCCCGATGGCCGGAAGTGTGCATTAAATGCCGCTGTCAGAGTTTGACAGGGGCATTTAACTATTTAATAGGTGCGGGTGGATCGCAATTTCACCTGCGCCTATTGCGAGCACATGTCAGCTGTTCAAAACAGCTGACATGTCCCGGCTTTGATGCAGACTCACCGCCGAAGCCCACATCAAAGCGAGGGTACTGCCATTGGATGTACTTTTCCGTCCAATGGCAGTAAGGGGTTACAGACAATCATCTGAAACCCGTTTGCATACATTTTTTTTTACATTTTTTGGATGTTAAGTTGCGACTACTCTATTTTTCTGTGTTTTGATAAATAAAAGAATGGCTTTTTAACAGAAGAATCTGGTGCTGGATATTCGCTTTTGCTTCTGTTGAAGAGATAGAGTGCCCCATGCGGTAGTTCCAAGGTGTTGGCAAGAAGAGAAGCTCAGTAACAACCATAGTGGCATAAGAAGCTCTCCTAAGGGGAAAATGACGCAGAACCGCGGGTTGAAGAATAGAACTCTCGCTTACCGGTTACAGGTGCTGTCGTTGGGGACTATGGAAGCCCCCGAAGTTCTGAACTGGGTGGTGGCGAAGACAGAGAGAGGGGTTAACGGACAGAGGGAGAGCGAGAAGGAACGGGAATGTGTATGAAGATGCTCTATGTTATAAGAGGAACGTCCAGGAAGTTATACACCCGCTATCCGCTGTACTGTACATACTTCCCACTTTATTGTTTTGTAAAATACAGATTATTTTTCAATGGTGGTCTCCCTCATTGAACGCTACAATGTCTGGTCCTGGGCAGCCGAAGTCTACATCATCATGTGGTCTGCAAGGGTATAGCGTCCTCACAGCTAAAGTCCACACACCCAGCCAGGATCCCCATTTTTAAGTAGCGTATCAGGGCCGGAAGCACGAGTACCTAGCCCACGGCTACCATCCCGATCCACGATACATACACACAAGGGTTGCCTAAATCTGTTGATATCGGCAAGGTCGTCAGAAAGTCTAATGTGTATAGGGGGTTTCTCTACTCTCCCCTGACAGATAATGCCGAGGGAGAGAAGGATAAGGCACATTGGATTTACAATGAAAGATGCTCTTGTTTTCTTAAAGATAAGCCGCTGCTGGAGCATTCTGGGGGGAACAGAGGAGTCTGGAGGGGACAGTTGAGTCTGGAGGCAACAAATGTCTATAGATGACAGGTGTCTGGAGAGGACAGAGGAGTCTGGAGAGGACAAAGAAGTCTGGAGAAAACAGAGGACACTGGAGAGGACAAAGGAGTCTGGAGAGGACAGAGGAGTTTGGAGGGGACAGTGGAGTCTGGAGGCAACAAATGTCTATAGAGGACAGGTGTCTGGAGAGGACAGAGGAGTCTGGAGAGGATAGAGGAGTCTGGAGAGGACAGCAGCACTCGCATAGTAACAAAGGAGTGCTCAGCCAAGTCAATCGCTACTGATGTTGAGCGAATATGTTCAAATTCGGTTGCCAAGTATGAATTTTCCGTATTCGTGCCATATTGGTACCCTATTCGTGCCGAATGTATATTTGATGATCGGTTCTGAACATATTCGGTAATTTCTACTCCCATTGACTCCAATGACGTTTGACTGTGTTGGGGAATATTGCAGAAACAATATTCGCTGCTGATCGTAATCGGAAGCAAATTTTGAAAAATTCACTCAACTCTAGTTACTGACTACAAGGGAGTCGGGATAGATAGCTCAGATCCTTTATCCGACATTTACGCATTGTGTATGGGGGCTTTACTGCTAGGTTCCGCTGATTACAGTGATAACTGGTGGTTTCTGCACTGGGGTGCCATGTGATTAACCATACTGTGCCCCTTCTAACAAGCAGAAATTACCCAAAGCAGAGAACCCCTTTAAACTATAAAGGGGCTTTTTACATTGTGCATATATGCTGCATTAGGCCATGTTCCTAGTATTACCGAATGCATGGAATATGTTTATGAGCATTTGATGCCCTTAAAAACGATTACATTCAGGACTGAGCATTTACCCGTTAGGTGTCCTGAACCAATGTCCGTCCGATAAAACCAAGCACTGATAGTAACAATGAGCATCATGGACATTCTGGAATTTATCATCCCATATTTATTACTAGCAACATTTTTTATTATGTTTTTTTAATACATAGGACAAGTCTACATGATGTAAATTCAAAAATAAATTATGTTGAAAATCTGCTTGAAATCCAAGATAATTTTGAATCCTATCTTCCATGGGCTGATTTAAGGGGAATCTGTCAGCAGCATTTCATACCATTTATATACCCATGTAACTCTTCAAAAGTCAAGTCCAGCAATACCTTTCCATGGCCAGTGCGTTCCTCTGTTACTGACAAATCAGTGTTTGAATTGATAAGGAAATGACCATGGTAGACTGAAGCCTCCGTCACTCCAGCTCTATTCCCCGCCCAGCACCATCTCCTCCTGCTTGATAGTCAGCCTTTGCCTGAAATCACAAAGCTTAGAGGCTGAAAGTCACATAGGAGGAGATGGTGCTGGGTGGGGAATAGAGGTGGAGTGACGGAGGCTTCAGATCTACTACAGCTCTTCAGCCTCTTAAATCCTGCTGACAGATTCCCTATAAATACCAATAAGATTTATCATGTCATCTTTTGATGCAGATTCGATGCAGAAACCACGTCAGGTGGATTAGATGAATTAAAGGGGATTAGCAGTTTCAGAAAATCTGTGTCCTCAATCTATTGTTTGTTTTTAAAACAAAACCGTGCGCTTTACTCATCCTCCCCAGGTCCAGCAATGAGTTTCTGCTGCACCTGCAGATGTATTTCATTATCTGTAGCGCTGAGTGACATCACATCGATAGCAATATGGCCATCACTGAGCTCAGAGTTGATGGAATGAGCAGCTCAGAGCTGCTGAAATCACCGATTGGCTGCAGCGTTGTCAATGTGACGTCAGCACTGCACAAAGGAGCAGCAGAGACTCACTGCCGGATCCAGAGGGGGTGAGTAGAGCGCAGTTTTTGCTTTTAAAACAAACGGCAATTGGGGGACAGGGAATTTTCGGAAACCTGAAAACCCCTTTAAGTGAGGTTAGAGAGGTGGATCTTCGGAATGTCAAACTACAAATCCGCAACAGAAATCAGAGAGTCGGATCCAGATTTTTGCAGCAGATTCCATGTAAACCTGCCCTTGCCGTTCACCAATAATAACCTGCTACAGTAACACGCAACTGGCATTACCAAAGACTTAAGACGTCTACATTGTACCCTATAAATCTCGCTCAGGATAATTAGGCTGGAATGTTAAACTCTTCTTTGTCCTTGGATTTTTCAATGCGCAGCGCATTATCGATTGCACATGAATAATAAATACCCGATACTTTGTTTAAGTCTTTTCTAGTAACTCAAACCTAAAGAAAAAGATACTAAGTGGAAACAAAAACTGTAAGATAATAAAAAGGATAATACATGTTACTCACATCACATACGATTAACATGTCATATAACAACTATTATCACAGTATTATTATTAGCACACTCGTCATCACCATTTCCATTTCTTTTATCTGTTTGCGTTAAATATCAATGTTATGGTAGAACAGTAACAATAATAATATTTTATAATATTATAATGAACGGAAATGTCTTATTTTTCTCATTTATTTTATATTTTTGTGTTAAATATCAATGTTATGGTACAATAATATTAATAATTATTAAGAATAATAATTTATAATATCATAAAGACATAATTGAACATAAATGTATTTCGTTATTTAACACCAATTAGAAAGTGACTTGTGTGATGACCTGTAATAAAAACTTTTGCAAATTTTGATATTAATTTAGTTATTGAATTTTTTAGAAGTTCCGGATAAAATAGCAATACATGCATGCAGCTTTCATATTATTCTGCGAAGGAACAAAAAAAAAAAAAAAAAAGAGTCAAGTAACTTTTAGCCGCTGTTTGAAGACAAAATAACTGTTTGTGCATAAACCTATAATAATCTCCGTATGTGCAGAATTCATATAGAGCATCAATGTTCCTTAAAACAAGTGATTGCTCAGTGAGGAACTATATATATATATATATATATATATATATATATATGTATATATATATATATATACAGCATATATATAAAAATATAAATATATATTTATGTGTATAGATATATATATATATATATATATATATATATATACAGTTTTCTGATGTAGCGGTGCATCTGTTACCCCTGGTGGCTTGCTGGCATCACCCTTGGCACCCAGGACCTGGGACACATGCACCATCGCTCCTTCCGCCAAACCAAGAATAAGGTCACGTATTATTAATCAAAGCATCATAAATCAATCTAATTAAGTGCATAAATATACGACCCCCATGACGGTCTCGTTACGCACCTTCCAGGGAGAGCAGAGAGTCGTAGACTTTGCACTGCACCTGCCCAGTACTCTGGGAAGCACATGACATCCACAGTCCTTCATATAGTCCCACTGCGGTGATGATGGCATCTCCGGCATAGGATGATTGCTTCCATTGAGGTAACGCTGTGGTTGAGATGATTCCAATCCATCCTCCCAGAGCCAGAAAATAGCCAAGGAGCTGGATCCCCGAATTCGCCATGGCTTAATTAATAAAGTTCAACTACTGGAATAAGCGAAAAAAAAAGGATCCCTTTAATGCGCCCCGTTATAGGTCCGGGAAGAAGATGGTGGGATAAAGTCGCAAGGTACAAAATAGTCACTTTCCCTGCAAGTTTGGAGGAAGAGGAGGATGATAGCGTTCAGTAGCAATTGATGACGGTGCGCTCCTCCCAGGCTGAGATGTGGATGGGACACTTGTGTCTCCAGAACTTCATGGTTACCCTTGGCCGAGTCTCTAGGACACGTAGGGGACAAAGTGGTAACAAGAAGATGAAAAAAAAACCCACAACTGGCACTAATGTCTAGAAGCAGCTGACAGAATGCGAGGAAGGCTGGTCCTCACATTAATGGAATTCATAGGAACACCCACAGAGGGAAAGGCAGAACGCTGGAATTTAGGATTAACACTTTGTAAACTCCTTTTGTAGGAACGATCATTTCTGATCATTTGCGCAATTATCTGTAAACTAAAATCCGCCTTACGTTCACCCATGCAAATGTGTAGCCAAAATTCTCAATATCGTTACTACATTGGTAATTGATCCTGTTTTGTTCCAAACTGCATATTATATATTATTTCAATGTTTCTTGAAAATTAAACACTTCTAGATCCATATTTGTACAAGAAGGACATAACTGAAGCTGGATTGCGGAGAGCTTTACTTGTAGAGCTGATATAATCGTCAGCTTACAGTGTCATGTCGACATGTCAGAAAAATACACTTGGATTCAGCTCCCGTTTAAAGGGAATCTGTCACCCGGATTTTGCTGTTTAATCTGACAGCAGTATAATGTAGGGACAGAAACCCTGATTCTAGGGATGTGTCATTTACTAGGCTTTGTGTTGTAGTTTCAATACAATCAGTGTTTTATCAGGAAGAGATTATTACGGCCTGACTAGGACTCATGTGCAGGCCAGTCAGGCTAAACTGTGTAACCCCGCCCCCACTACCAATCAGTGATGTGGGCGAGGTTATACAGGGCTCAGCATTCTGAGCTCTGCTAGACTTGCATCAGAGAAAACTGCTTCTGTCATAGCTGCTGCACCCAGTAAACTAAATGATACATCACTGGAATCATTGTGCAGTTCTCAGATTACATAGCAAAAATCTGCTGACAGATTCCCTTTAAAGATATTTTCACACAAAGTTTTTTTCTTTCTTAAACCAACAAACCCAATGTGGTTTTCTAAAGAAAAAAAATCCAGGTGATGCCTCCTTGTGATTTTTGATGAGGTTTTCAGATATAACAGGGTGTTTTTAAGAGTTTTTTTAATGCAGTTTTGAAGAAGTTTTTAAGAGGTTTTCGAAGATTCATTTTTCAATGTGTTTCTTTCGCAGATTTTTGACTTGAGAATATAATCTTTGGAGCAGATCCTCTTTATAGCAGAGATGTAACATGTCACTTCTTTTTTTCCCGCAGAGAGGTTTTTAGAATCTCTCTGGAAGGAAACAGACAAACCACGCTGCATGAACGGCAATGTGGATTTCCCATTGAAATCAGTAGGACGAGTATTGCGACTATTTAAAACAGGTTTTGCTGGGGATTTCGAAACAGATCTGCTTCAAAATCCACGTGAAAAATATTCCATGCGAACAGACCCAGAATGGTTGTATAGTCCTTTTTGACAGTTAATCATTGCCCCCTTAGCCTTATTGACATCTCCTCTGTGTCCCTCCTCCCTGCTGCTGCTGAGGTCTCACACTGCTCAGTACAAGCTGCAGCTGTCAGTCTGGCTGGGTGTGCAGAGACTGAATCCATTTGGCCTTATGAAATGCTCTTTTTAATATTAGGTTTACTCAACCATTCTGACTTGCTTTTCATAGTAAGTACAGCAGCCTCATCAGGTCTACAAAATCTATTTATGTCTCCAGTTTATCTTTTGAAAACTGGTGATAGACCCTTTAAAGTGTTATACTCAATATCCATGGCATAAATGATAACTTTATGATCAGTGGGTGCCACTGGGCCCCCCCTTAAGAAGGTAGCAGTGTCCTGTTGGACTGCTTCAGTCATTCTCTATGGGACTGCTAGAAAAAGGTAAGCTCTGTATTCGGCTATCTCCGGCCGTCCCATAGGAAATGAATGGAGCATGCCTGGCTAGAAATTCATACCATCAGGGTATTTTAGAGACCTGTTCTCAGGGTCAGTTGTAGTTCCAGCGTTTGGACCCCCACAAGTCAGAAAATAATCAACTATTGCTTGATAACTTTAAATGTTGGGAATATCCCTTTAAGGGCTAGATATTTCACTCTGTAAGGATCATTTTTTGGTAGTGTATATAGGACTTAGATAAGACATATTATACAGTGTGTACAAGTGTACGGGCTTCGCTTTGATACTGCTATGTGGCCAGTGTGACCCCCGAAGCTTCTACAGCACAGAACGCATTGTCTTCCCTCCCCGGTTCAGTGGGTTAATGAACATGTGTGTGGGTCCAAACTCAATCACGTCAGGGTTTTCCAACAAAGCCGTTCATTGAGTACGATTTAAGAAGCTTGTGCCGCAGAATGAAATCACATCCATATAATCGTGGAGTTGTGCTGCCGAGAAACAAAGTTTGGACAGTGAGGACACATAAGAGCCATTGTGTGAAGGAGAAACCATTAATTCAGTTTTATATGTAACACTTGGTGAAAATGTGTTGTTTTTATTATTCGTTTTAGATGACGAATTCCTAAAATCCATCTATTCGAGCGATTCCTTTATTTATTGGGAACTACATCGTTAAAGGGGCAGAGACCAATGAAGAATACGTTCTCCTCCTCTAAGTTGTTGCCTTCTACAAAAGAGCCTTCATAGCAAAAATATGGGACCTCCTCTCTACAGGCAGGTTCATGCCACCCTCCCATGGATGGAAGGGTGAGACAATTTTTCATATACCTCCTTATATGATTGAAGGGCAATGCCAACTTCAGTTCTGTCCCGCTAGACCAATGGCTGGTACCATACGTGTCATAGCGGCTTATGGACCACTCTCCAAAGTTAAAGCTGGAGGTCATGTGGCACTTGTACTAAGGTGGCTCTGACATCATAGCTAACTACTCATTTTGTAAACTGGGACCCCAAAGAAAAGCTTAAACTTGGTCTTTTCTTGCCACTCACCATAGAGGGTACGGGTAAATAAATGGGACCAAAAACAGCACCTCCTATATCGAAGGCCCCCACAATGGCCACATGTCCCTTTGGTATTTTGATTCCGGTTGAAACGGTTATGTCGAAGGTCTTGTCTAGAGACCTTGGAGAACAGAAAAAGAAATAGAAATGATGGCATATGTACATTTTAAGTGCCAGGAAAGCGCAAACAAATCCATAAGCCCCTATTTACCGAGTGGATGCCTAAAAGGGTCCTTTTGACCTCCACCGTTGTTTTAAGACCTCCATTTAAATTGGACAAAAATGGGCTGACAAATGATCATCCTATATAGAAGAATAAAACATCTCAGAAAGCATTGGTTATGCTGGATTTTTCAAGTAGTGCTTATTATTAGTCCCCCAAAAAATATCCAATATTTTCCACCAGGTTGTTGAACGACACTGCACGTTCGTTGGTCAGGCAGACAGGCACCAGTCAAAATGAACAATCGTCTGTCTCACCGAGAGCGACCTCTATCAGAGCGCTAACGTGATGGGACCAGAGCCTAAGGTTTGTGTCACAGAGGGAATTTTCCATTTATTGGCCTTATCTGTACCCCTTTAGGTTATTGTACTTTTGTTTTTCCTATTAATCCCTTTTTACTGGATTTCTTTGTCTGCATACTCCGTTCTTGTGACTTTTCCATCCAGCAGGATTAATATCACCATGGGGAACCCCAGTCCGGTTGGACCTTCAGGCTCTCACATGTTCCCAGCAGGGTCCAGGCAGTTTGTGCTTCACTAGTCTTTGTATCACAGTTTGCAAGGTTCCAGCTGGTGAACATGACAGCATTTACATTCCACCTTCCGTATTATGAGAAAGGACCAGTCAACCAAGAACTCAAGTGACCATAATTACCTAGAGGCCACACGGCTGACCAGTCAGGGTCCTCCAACCATTCATGTACCGAGCTTGATCCATTCTGCACATCTCCCTAATGATGAACCTAATGGCTAAGTTCACACGAGCGCCTAAAAAGAAAAATCGCCCGACTTTCATCCAGAATAAAGCCGACATTTTTCCCATCTCTATTTTTATACATCAGCAGTTATTACAATTTACAAGATGAAATTCCTATGTAAAAGTGATTGTCCGGCCTTAAGCTACAAGCCTGCAGTCACTCTATGTGACCCTGTCTTGTGAATCCTAACATTGCATGTACTGCGCTCCGTTTGCATGTGACTGCAATTATGCAATTTGCATACTTCTGGTTACATTCAGACTAGACTTGTCTGGCCTTGCTCAATGCATTTGCTTTGAGCGAGACTGCGCCCGACTAATCGGCATGTGACCGAATGTATGAAAATTACTCCCAGGTGAATCTTCACAGCACGCAGTGTGCTCGCCATGAGGATTCACAAGTCTGCAGTCACATAGAGTGACTGCAGACTTGCAGCTTAAGGCCGGACAACCCCTTTAAAAAACTGCAACGTAGACACCAGATATTACACGGATGATCCGTCTACTCACAGACAAGAATGGACGAGTATCTCAGGTTCCGGTAGTGTGAACTTGGCATAAGATTGTAACTACGCTGACCCCCACATTAGATCATCTCGGCGTTGTCACAAGCTAAGTCCCAGTGATTTTTTTAAGGAAAAGTCAACTCTATTTCTCACAATACCTTCCAGTGTGTTTTTACTAATAATAATGGCATCTAGTGAGGCATTAACACAGCCTGGGGTTATTTCACTCTGACTTCATCACCTGCTCTGTGACAAAGCAAGTTTCTAATGGTCAATGAGGTTATAACTATACCCGTAGAGCCATCAGAGAGGTGACGCCAATGTCCTCAATCCCAGGAAAACCCCAAGCAAGACCGTGTTCACATGTAGCATAAATACCGCATTATTTTTCTGCCTTTTATCCCTCTGATTATTGAATTTTTACTGCATTTTTTATGCATTTTTGGGTTGGAAGCAACATTTTTAATGCTTTTTTTCATTACTGAAAAGTTTTAATTCTGCACTTAAAAACACAACTGTGTTTTTAAAAAAAAAAAAAAAGCGTCAGGACTCACTGTCCAAATTTCAGTTCCAGTCCATAGCTTCAAGAAGCACCATTCATTCTCCAGACAGGGAACTTTCTCTCATGCACTGTGTTGTAGATGTGCTTGTAGTGGACTGTTCATTACCTAAGCCAGCTCCTTTAATGGCGTGACAAAGAAGGAGACTGGCTTAGCTAAAGAGCCAGACAGACAGCCCCCTTTAAGCACTATGATAGCAAAAAAAAGTCAAAAGTTGAATTTGAGAGTACATAACATTTTGATTTGATCATTGCTGTTCCCTAACATAGCTACAAAGCAGACAACTAAAAAAACGACCATTAAAAATATTGTAGTGACTTTTAGATAATTAGTCCTGCAATCACATTTTTATGTGATTTTTTTTGGCTCAAATCCTTTGTCGATTAATTTCTCTATGAATTTTGATCACCTTGTATTTTTCTCTATTTTTATATCTATTTTCTTATAACTATTTCTTTATATTATTTATAGCCCCACTGTAGACTTATATTGAAAATGTAACACTGCTTCGCCACTAGAGGGAGCTCAAGAGTCTGCTGAATACTGTGTTATTACTCAGTTCAATGTATAAACTGTATGCGGTTAGCTCCCCCCAGTGGTGGCTGCCGGTAGTTAAACCTTTATCTTTTGCCTATGTAGATGATTAGGAGCTCTGTATCAGAAAGCTTTTAGATTCAGAGTGTAAACAGTTAATGACGAGATTCCCAGATCTCCAGGAACGTCCCTTGCAAGCTGTTAAACATTAAAATTGGAATGAGAACGACAGATTTTACTCATTTTTTTTTTCGATACTGCTTTGAAATTGAAATTAATCTTTAACTTGGCGTGACAGTCCTAATCTTTCATGGTACATGACCATGACAGCTGAATTGCCATGACAACCTGCTTCTCCTGTTCCGGAGAATTCCCAGGAATAATTGGTCCGTCACTTACTACTAATGAGATGACATGCGTACAGGCGGTCCACAAAAGCAAATAGCATTGTTTGCCTAGTCTGCTTTTATATTGTTATGGTGCAGATAAATACCCTGAAATCAGCCTAGTCTGCGGCTTTTGTTTTCGACCAGACCAATATTGTGCAATCACATGGTTGTCCGGCCACTTGCCGTTACGAGCAGGCGTACAATACCATGTCCAAAGGAGCAGCTATAGGGGATACATACCCAACTGTGTTCTGGTGCCGGAGGGGGTCCAAAGACCCTTCTGCAGCACAAGAAGAAACCAAATGGAGCTTCACTCTTTAGTTAATTGTTGTTCATCTTACAGATTTGGGCACCTTCACTCCATTATCACCATCAGAAAGTCGCTCTATGACTTTAGCGGTTACATTGGGTCTAGGGCCCTCCACAAGGTTTAGAGAAATGATGGATGGGCAAAATTATATTGGGGAACTATATGGTCGTTGCTCAAATCCATTGCAGTTCCACATTATGCCGGATAGATTATTTGCATGAAGACCAGAGGTTTACCTATAGTGGGTGCAGGGGCTGCAGTCGCCCAAAAGGGGCCCAAAAGGTCCATTTGGCCCATAAGAGAAGACTAAAACTACTAGAGATCTGTGAGTTGGGGGTCCTGTTGGAGATTTTGCTTTGTGTCCTGCAAGCTTCAAGTAACACCGCTAATTAAGACGTCCTGTGCCAACCGGTGGTCTCTACAAGGAATGACAATACCCTCGTGGACTGAAAATGCCTATGTGGTCACCTCTTGGGAAGGCTAAGATGAACCCTAGCTTTTAGATGACAGGGTCGCAATGGCCTGACTGCCTACCACCCACTCAGCTTGAAAATCTTGCAGCTTGTAAATCCAGATCACAGTGGCCCCTGAGATCCCCTCGGAGCCCAGCCATCTCTACAGGTCACTTTCCTCCTGACACCAGTAGTCCTGGTCACTTGCATCTAAAAGCATGAAGCTCTTCAGCACTCAGGACGTGTCCCTCCCTCAGCTCCCCCTACTAGACCCCTGAATCCAGACATACCTGTAGCGAGGGTATGTATGGGAGTATATATGGCTCTTCAAATTACAATACAAAGAGTAGATAAATGGCAACTGTAGGGGTGGAAGGTCTCCACTTGTTACCCTGAGGAATTGGTGGGTGACCTGGGACAATCTGTTTGCACCTCACAGCAGGTTTCAGGTTCTGTGTCATTCAAAGTAACCAGACTTCAATAAAGTCCCTATTGCAGAAAGAACTCAAGGGGAAACATGAGGTGCCAGATCTCCCAATCATCCAAAATCAGAATGTTTTCACTTCTCAGCCATGTCTGACTGGCACAATGCTGCGGGCAGACACGGGGAATCATCAGACTGCAGAAGGACAGGATTCCCTGGGCTGCATTCATCCTTCTGTACAGACTAATAATTACCCTGAATAACACTGTGGACAAAAACAACAAGACGGATAACAAGAATCTATTTAAAAAGTGTCAGACAAGCCGGCGGTGCGGGTGTGATGCCATTAAATGTATCACAGGCTGGAGACCACAAATAAAACCAAATGCCGTCGGTGATGAAGGCGACCGTGGTTGTAAGTAATTATGGGCGACATTTCCCAGACAATGCACATGGGAGCTGCACTGACAATACCCTTATTATAAAAGGCGACATTTACAAGGAAGATTCAGAGGTGGGAATACGGGGATATATACCGTGCCATATGCTGGTAGTACACGGTGTATATCCATCCTATGGTACCTCCACTAGTACAATTTAAGGTCCTCCATCAGGGCATGCCAGCAGTTGTAAAATTGAAAGATTTCCATTTTTTATTTTTAAGACCGATAATCATATGGTGAAAGAAAAATTGGCAAAAATATTTTAAAAATAAATTTTAACACAAAAACCTTATTTAAACAATAGGCCATACATGGATAAGTTCCCTTTATAAAGATAAGTATTATCAGTATTATGAGAGGCACATGGTAGCTGGAGACCACTGGCGGACACAGGCAGAAAAGGGCCACCGTGCAAGAACAATATTTGGGGCCCATTATATTGCACAATTACACCTGCTTTGGAGGTCAAAATATGCCCTTTTACTTTTTGGGCGCCTTTTTGGCTGCACTGGTTGCACCAATGATATGTCCGCCCCTACTGGAGACCTTCACATTGATTTTGCACTGGGATTTAGGAGACTCAAGTTACCGTATGACTCTTCCACAACCCGAAGCGCTCAGCAATCTATAGGATCCATAGTTTGAACTCCGAAAATATCTAGTGTCCACTACTATAACAATCCACTCTCATAGTCTTGGTCTTTAAATGTCCCGAGGACCATATCTCCTATAAAAGTCTCATTGGTACTGGTGGCGGACATCAGAGAACCCCATAAACATCAAGAACCTCCTCCGATTTTTGATTGATAAGACATTAAAGTAATTCATAGAAGAAACTCTGCATATACTAAACCTATGGTATAACGACAGCTTCATTGTTATGATCCTTAGTGGTTGAGGATCACAAATTACTCCAGCTAAGTAACAAACGTAGGACAAGCTCTAGGGAGGTGGCAAACTGGACTGACCGCAAATCTGAACCTATCCAAACACACTAGAAGTAGCCGGTGAACGTGCCTAAAAATCCTAGACGTCTCGAGCCAGCCTGAGGAACTAACTACCCCTAGAGAGAAAGAAAGACCTCTCTTGCCTCCAGAGAAATAATCCCCAAAGATATAGAAGCCCCCAACAGATAATAACGGTGAGGTAAGAGGAAAGCACATACACAGGGGTGAAAGCATATTCAGCAAATGAGGCCCACTAATACTAGATAGCAGAAAATAGAAAAGGGAATCTATGCGGTCAGTAAAAAACCCTTTCAAAATATCCACACTGAGATTTCAAGAACCCCCACACCAACTCACGGTGTGGGGGGAGAAACTCAGTCCCCTAGAGCAACCAGCAAGCGAGGAAATCACATTTTAGCGAGCTGGACTAAAAACATAATGAACACTGATAATCAAAAAATGATCAAACAAAAACTTAGCTTGTCTTGGAGAGACTGGGAGCAAGGTAGACACAAGGAATCTGAAGAGCACTGAATACATTGATAACAGGCAAGGAACTGAGTATCCAGGTGAGCTAAATAAGAAACCAACCAAGGATAACGAACCAGCTGATGCTGCAACCTGCAGAAAGACAACACTACACAGTACCGCTTGTGACCACTAGAGGGAGCCCAAAAATAGAGTTCACAACACTTCATTGTCTACTATTGTGGACCCCACTGGAATTTTTGCTACGTTATTTCTTTCTTATTCTTCCCCTTCCCCTATTAGTCTTGACCCTGAACCTTGCCCCATTGCCAACCTTAAATTACAACTGCACAAATGGACTATGGTACAGCTTTCGATGATAGGTCACTTCTTATAAAACTTTCGACTTTACGTCCCACCACCTTTACACCAGTGAGACGTGATATTTGCTATGGACAGTGGATAGTTAGACCGTGTAATACATGGACATACATGTAGCTGGCGAAAATTCTTAACATTCTTATGTAAACTCCAAATGAAAGGAACACAGCCGCCGTTCTTAGCCGTGTCTTTCATGCAAATCTCCACTAACAATGGTCACATTAAATGGAAATTTTCGTTCTCCAACGCAATGTATGTGGGAGGACAGAGAGTGCGACATGCCAGAATATTTATACAAGCCCCTCGGGGAAACAATGTGCTCACTATTAGCTGATGTTTAGTATCTTATGTATCAAGAACGCGTAACTGAGATGTAACTGTGTGATAATAAGGATTCTTCTTCACTTTGAGTACTTCTCCATCCGTACATGGACTACACTTATTATCTGTGGATACTTTTTCGAAAAACATTCATTGAAAGGAAATACTGGCATAACGAGGACCTATCATCAGGTCAAACATGGCCACTTTTTGCTCTTTCGCAGCAGGCATCAGTTGAATACTATAGATGAATAACTTGAGAGTTGCCTGCTTTTAAAATAGAAGCACTTTTGGGGATTTTATGACATATAGGACCCTCAAAGTCATTTCAAAGCTGAAAAGGTCCTTCAAATTAAGTATTGTAAATCTCCTTATTTTTTTTTTTTTTAAATTGCCGCTAATTTTTTAAAACTCTTCTAACAAACTCTTGTAACAAAATGAAAAGGCCTTTTGAAAAATGATGCTGACGTAGAGTAAACATATGGAAAATATTATTTGTTAACTGTTTTTTTGTGTGTGTGGTTATGACTGTCTGGTTTATAAGTACAAACATTGAACGTTTAAGAATTGCAAATTTTGGAAAATTTTCTTCAAATTTCCAATTTTTTTTTTTTATAAATAAACGCAAAATATACGAACCTAAATTTACCACTATCATAAAATACAATGTGTCATAAAGAAGACAATCTCAGAATCAATGTGTCATAAAGAAGACAATCTCAGAATCACTGGATTATATTGAATTATTTGAGCGTTATTAATAGTGATGAGCGAATATACTCGTTATTTGAGATTTCCCGAGCACGCTTGGGTGTCCTCCGAGTATTTGTAAGTGCTCGGAGATTGTTTTCATCGCCTCAGCTGAATGATTTACATCTATTAGCCAGGCTAAGTACATGTGGGGGTTGCCTGGTTGCTAGGGAATCCCCACATGTAATCAAGCTGCCTAAGAGATGTAAATCATCCAGCTGCGGTGAAAAAAAACTAAATCTCCGAGCACTAAAAAATACTCGGAGGTCACCCGAGCATGCTCGGGAAATCTCGAGTAACGAGTATATTCGCTCATCACTAGTTATTAACACAAAGTGACACGTCAGGTTTGAAAAATTGGACTTGGTCACAAAGAGGCTTATTGACCCATCTTTAGGTAGGGGTCCAACATCCGACACCCTGATTTATTTAGATGGATCAATATTGACTGGCTAATGTGCACCAATTGACTATATACAGGGCGATCAGTGCTTCTTTACTGGCCTGTTTAAAAAGGCTGGTGGGAATTTGCAACACATCCTTTGCTTAGATGGGGTGATGTGCTGCCGGCAACTATTTTTTTTCCCAGCATAAATGATCCAATTGCCTGATGAACTTCAAGTGATCATTGAAGTTTTTATGCACGCCAATAGTTGGAAACATCCTTCAATGATTATTGGCTTGTCTAAATGGATATAAAGGGGTTGTCCATTACTAGGACATCCCATTCTTGATCTGAATGTTTGCCCCCATGCTGGCGTCACCGTCTCCTCCTATCAAGAAGAGGTGAGAGCAGCGGCTGGTCGCTCACTTCCATTTAACTAGTATGTTCAAATTAGGGCTCACATCATAACGACCGCACGGAAGCCCAGGGAACGAGAGTGCCGCCACTGCGGGACAGTGCCGCCACTGGAGGTGAGTATGAGTGTTTTTATTTTGTTCACGGGGGCACACATTCAGATCGAGAAGGGGTTGTGCTAGTAGTGGACAACCCCTTTAAAGGGAATATATAAATCAGAAAATGACCTATTGTTTAAATCAGATTTTTGTGTTACGTGTATTAAAAAAAATGGGAATTTTTTTTCAATATCATGATCATTATTAAAAAAAAAATAAATAAATGAATAATCTTGCAATTTTGACACTGATTCCTGGGGCTTTGTTAGGTTCATACGTCCTGTTCTTTAAGGAAAAATTTTCAGCAGGCTCATTATCATCACAGGCAGGATTACAGTAATAAGTAACACAGCTATACAACATCTGATAACACAGGATCCACCAATCACCACAACCCACGGAGCCATAGTAGTGCAGGCCACAGCCTTTTGACTTTTGATAGTGGCGGTATCTGAAGTTCCGCTGTCAAGCCTAAAGCTGTATTTATCACCAGGGTGTGATTACTTCTGATAATACTGGTTGTGTAGTGTCTACACGCACTCTTCAGTATTAGCATGAATCGTTTAGTCAAGACAAACATAAAAATTCATGGGAGAAAGAGAAGGGGGAAGACACTTGTTTGTTTTTAATTACTGAGACATGTACTCCCGCGTCTGTACCCCGGATGAAGCTGAGAAATCTGATTTTCCTCAAGTTCCATCCCTCATATTATTATACTACAAAATCAGCGTACGTTGTGAAGTGCCTAATATTCTAAGGTTTCATTTTCTATTTTTAACTATTTTAAGTCTTATTTTTGTACATTTCAGGACAATATGAGTCCCAAAGAAAGAAGGTTAGTTGTTTTTTTTTTAAATTTTACATTTTTATTGAATACACTCCTAGCTCTGGATTCATAAAAAAAAATGCATTGTTTTGTCTTTGGATGGAAAGAGCAGAAATAGTTCCCTAAATTTGTGAGGGTCAAGCAATGACAGGCAGGTGCAGGTCTTGTTTCTTTGCTCCTGCGCTCCCACTCTGCGAAACTGCATACAATAGCAGGAGCAATGTGTCCTGAGAAGTAAGGAAAAGGAAGGTCCAGCATCAACAATGCTGGCAGAATGCTAGTGAAGAAGGGCTCAAAGAGAGTGTTCTAAAGTAAAAAAAAACTCAAAATCAGGACAATTCCTGGGCATATAAAACTGGAATGTGAACTGAAAGCAGTTTTCACTTATTTGAGGGAATGAGGGTAACAAGACCAGGCTTTTCTACAGGTTTTGTGTGAATAAAAGGGTATTCGATGTTGAGGAACCGTCCTCTATTTTCTATTGGAATGCTATATCATCTAATCAAGGAGATCAAATAATACATACGTAAAAAGGAGAACAGTTGCCAACATCAACCAGATGCCATTTCCCACTTTTCAGAAACACTTCATATTTGGTTGCTATGGACAACTGCTTGACTTTGCCTTGGTTCCCCCCTTTACACACAGTAAATCTACTGGATAGGGGATAACTTCCCGATAGCTGGTGGTCCGACTGCTGAGACCACCACTAATCCCATGTGAATGGAGCGGTGGTCGATCGTGTGCACTGCCATCCATCCACTCTCATGGGTAGGCCGAAGCCCACCTGAGCGCAGCGTTCATCCATCTCCGGCGGTTACATTAATAATGAACGCAGCGGCAGAGCGCATGATCGACCATCGCTCCCTTTATACAAGACCACCAGTTCTTGGGATTGGTGGGGGTCCCAGCGGTTGGACCCCCAGTGATCGGAGGGTTGACTTGCTGACAGGTTCCCTATAGGTCTATTTCGTTGTGCAGGCCTTGGTACTATGTGTTGCTTAGCGACTACTCAATTTACAGATATGATTTACCAACAGTGACTGGACACTTAAAATTCCAGGCCCAAAGCCTGAGGCTGCACTACTGAGACACTCATAACACGAGGTCCCACCCACTCATGTATGTTTCAAACCAGATCGAAAAACAAAATAGTTTTATTCCCACAACTACAGTGCCGGCAAAAAGAAAAATTACATGTAGAATCTGCATCATGATTTCACTTCTTAAAAGTGCACACAATGGGGGAGATGATCAAAAACAGTCTAAGAGCAAAACTGGCTTAGTTGCCCATAGCAACCAATCATAACTCAGCTTTCATGTCTCGCACTGCTCTGGAAAAATGTAAGCTGCGTTCTGATTGGTTGCATGTTAAGATTTTGTGGTTTCATTGAACTTGTAAATATGTTTTCCTTTTTTTTTCCAGAAATTACTACAGGTTGCATTTCTGCAACTAAACGCACGCGTCAAAAAACGCATGCGTTGCCGAAAACGCGTCAAAACGCATGCAAAAAACGCATGCGTTTTTTAATGTTAAGTATAGAAAAAAAACGCATGCTTTTTTAGCGCTAAAACGCTGCAGATCAAAACGCAAGTGTGAAAGCAGCCTTACACAAATCGAATTTAATTTGTACATTTTCTGAGTTTGCTGTAGAACCAATCTGTGGATGTGGAAGACTTTCCATTTCAAATCTGCCTGCGATTTTCAGAGTGAATCAGTAACAAAATCCACTGCAAAATTTGCACGCTTTTTTTTATTCAGCTGATGCATTTTCCGCTTTTGATGGCCTGTGCTGCATGTGTGAAAACGAGTGTAGGAGCGCCAGTTGCGGTTCAATATTAATCCACATTGCTGGTCGTATATTTTGGATTTTTACAGTTTTCTTCCTCTTCAGGTTTTGAAAAAACGGTCTATAAAAAAAAAAAAAAAAAAAAAGTGTCATGTCACTTTTCTAGGGGACGGATTCTTTCTAGAATCTGGTCCAAACTTGACACATCAAGTCAAAATGCTGAAAAAAAAAAACCCACCAAGAAAAAAAAAAAAGCTTTAGGGAAAAAACGCTTAAAACTCCCCAAAACTGCTCCAGGAAATGAAAAGCATCACAAGTATTTTTTTCCGGTAGGTATAAATGTCAGTTTTTTTAGGCGGAAGATGTTTTGGGAAACCCTGTTTTTCTCTGACAGTTGGTAAATCTGAAATATTTTTTTTTTTTAAAAAATGTTTTGGTTGCTTTCTGGCAATTTTCTGCATACTTTTCCATCATTTTTGGCATCTTTTTTATTTGGCATTTAAAAACACAAACAAACAAAAAAAACCTCCATTTAACATCGTAGAAACCACTACCTGGCAAAACGCTCAGACGCCTGGATATCTTTTGAGAATTTCCATTGACTTGTATACTTAAGTATGGAGCGTCTTCAAAGTGGCAGAGTTTTAACGCTTTTTCTGATGGGTTTTGAAGTGGATTTGCTTGGAAAAAATGGGTGTACATACCCCAAAAAGTGTTTCATGAAGCAGTTTCAGCTTGAAAAACATCATTTTTTTTTTTAATGAAAACTCCTTACTGTGAATTTACCATAGATTTAATCTCTCTACACCAAAAAGGGATGAAATTTCTGATGAAAATGCACAGCAGAAATTGACATCCTGCAAATTTTAAAATTCACACAGCAGCTCAAAATTCTATGCAAACTCAACCTGGATTTTTTTCTTTGCCGCTACTGGCTGTTCCAAAAAATATGCAGCTTATGTCCTGACATGTAGAAGACAAAGGCGCTGCAGCCGGCCACAATCAATGGGAATGCACTGCCCTCTAGCTGACACTGATGGAATAACAGGCAGATTCCTTTAAAAGAGTAAAACTTATCCATTGATCGTTCACGTACGGTCACTTAAAAAGTTATTTTTTAAAGTGACATCATTTTTTTTTAAAGTTCCATTACAAGCAGTGTGCAAATAAAACCCAAGCAGCCAGATTTAGAAAAAAAAAAACATTTTTATTGGGTGTGGTCATATGAATGAAGGCACTTAAATAACATTGAGGGAAATTGGAACAGACAAGTCATTTATACAGATACAACTTCAGACTGGGCATACACGTGTACGTTGGGTTGGCAATGAATCTGGTAAATAATGAAGATGAAAATACCAGGGAATTAGTAAGTCTTCATTCACACATCAGTGTTCTCCACGTCCAAAAAAAAAAAAAAAAAAAAAAGATTTTTTTTTTTTCTAAATCAGACTTTGAAAAGAGTTTGATCAGAGCGTGGAACAAGTACAATTAGTTTTTCTCGGACCTGGAGAAAGCAAACAAAAAAGTTAAGAATTATACAAAAAAGTAGAGACTTTTTTTTGGGACAGAACACAGTACTAGGTGCAAATAAAAGAAAAAAGTAAATCTAAAAGTCTTTGTATTAAAAAAAAAAAAAAAAAAAAAAAAAAGACAATGAACCAAATTCATCACTATGCCGATTTTCCATTTTTTTCCTTGTGGTATTTGATGACATTTTTTGTGCCAAATCCTTCCAAAAGGGGCACATTCTTCATGAAATCTGTGCAAAAGAAAAAAAAAACCCCAAACGCTTTTTATCTTTGTTTTTTTACTCTTTTTTTATGCCTTTTTACTGCAAAAATTTTCCATTAAAATTTTGCAAGCGACTAACATATCCGCTACAAAATTCTAAGGTGTAAAGAAAAAAAAAAAAAAAAAAAAACACTGCAAAAGTGGGAGGGGGAGGGGATCTGGAGTGAATGCAAAAAATGTTTAACTTTTTTCCCCCTAAAAGTTCCAATTGATGAACTGAAATCAAAACCATAGTTATAAGACCAAAATCTAGACAAAAAAAACAAACAAACTCCAGTCCTAAATATCACACTGAGTCAAGATCAATAGGATTGGGGTGCTCAGTACAGTACCGACGATACATAATGATCATGGGGCTGACACTTTTATAGGCGCATTGTTAAATAACCCATTAAAGATTAGGAGCGAGTCTTTCTAGTGGGAAACGACTGACAAATAGATTTGAGCTGTTAGACGGCCGTATAAATTGGACTGAGATCAGACCGCAGTGCACAGACTAGATTTCCACTATTTAGCCTGACCCGACATTGGATGTGGTGAGACATATTCATTATATATGTTAGAGTTGGATGGGACCTCCAGGGTCATAGTGTCCTACCCCCTGCTCAATGCAGGGGTCACTAACCCATCTCAGGCAGATGTCTGTCCAGCCTCTGTTTGAAGACTTCCATTGAAGGAGAACTCACCACCTCTCGTGGCCGCCTGTCCCACTCATTGATCAGCCTCATCATCATTTGCTGGGTTTTTAAATCACTTTCCTATTTTTGTTTTGTCCTTAATTATTCGTTGCCGAATTCTTCATGCGGTTCATAGAATTTGCGCAAAGTCAAAAACAATCTAAGTTTTTTTTTTTGTGACTATATGGTGCATAAAGCTGCAAGTTTTGAAAAATGGCGAAAACCAATCTACTAAAATTACTCTAAGAGGGAAAGGGGGAGCTGGAGCAGACTTGGGACAAATTCTAGGACTTTTTTTTTTTTATTTAAATTGCAAATTGTGAACTAGGTAAGAACACACAAAAAAAAAACCAAAGAAAAAAAACAACAACAAAAAACCACACACACGCAAAAAAAACCAGGCGCCAATGTGACAATGAATAGGGTCCAAAGTATAGGAACATGGAAAGGGCAAAATACATTTCACCAGAAATGAACAAAGTGACACTATGTGGATTAGGCCAGTTTCACACTCCAGAGTCTCACGGTTCGCGTATAGAACGCCATGTCCGGACCGGCCAAGGTTCTCTGTACCTGAACTCCACAGCCTCATATACGCTGTCAAGTTTGGGTCAGGGGACCTGGATCCGGTCCAAACATCACAGTCTGTACTTGGACCCTGAAAGTATGAAAACAGAAGCTTGGTATTTAGCACAAAACGGCAGCTAATCCGATTATCCACGGATTTTAGCGTAAAGGTACCGTCACACTCAGCGACGCTGATATAGACAACGAGCCGATCGCTGCAGCGTCGCTGTTTAGGTCGCTGGGGAGCTGTCACACAGACAGCTCTCTCCAGCGACCAACGATCAGGGGAACGACTTCGGCATCGTTGAAACTGTCTTCAACGATGCCGAAGTCCCCCTGCAGCACCTGGGTAACCAGGGTAAATATCGGGTTACTAAGCGCAGGGCCGAGCTTAGTAACCCGATATTTACCCTGGTTACCACTGTAAAAGTAAAAAAAAAAAAAAAAAAAAACACTACATACTCACCTTCTGATGTCTGTCACGTCCCCCGGCGTCCACAGGGTTATGCGCTGCTGCTCAGAGCTTCCTGCACTGAATGTGTCAGCGCCGGCAGTAGCAGAGCACAGCGGTGACGTCACCGCTGTGCTCTGCTTCACTGCCGGCGCTGACAGTCAGTGCAGGAAGTTCTCGGCAGCAGCGCGTAACCCTGTGGACACCGGGGGACGTGACAGACATCAGAAGGTGAGTATGTAGTGTTTTTTTTTTTACTTTTACAATGGTAACCAGGGTAAATATCGGGTTACTAAGCGCGGCCCTGCACTTAGTAACCCGATATTTACCCTGGTTACAAGTGAACACATCGCTGTATCGGCGTCACACACGCCGATACAGCGATGACAGTAGGTGATCAAGCGACGAAATAAAGTTCTGGACTTCTAGCTCCAACCAGCGATATCACAGCGGGATCCAGATCGCTGCTGCGTGTCAAACACAACGAGATCGCTATCCAGGACGCTGCAACATCACGGATCGTCGTCGTTCTCGCTGCAAAGTCGCTTAGTGTGAAGGTACCTTTAGAATTCCGCGTAAACAACCAACATGCGGGAGATGCTAAAATCCGCACTGCTTGTCTATTCTGCAGCGGATTTTATGCACACAAGCCTCCATGGAAAATTCATTACGTGTGCATGCAGGCTGATAATGAAATGCAAATTGTTGTATCTGTGTGTGTGTGTGTGTGTGTGTGTGTGTATGGGAATGTTTCGCCCGTCCAATCTGTACTGATGTCATATCCAACCTCACTCTCCACTTGACATCACCAAGTCCAATAATCAATGAATCATTCAAGTGGGTGAAATATGATTGTTCATCCAGCCAAGGCCTAAATCCTCTCCCCCAGCCTTAGACCAGGATGAATATTGCACAGTCGTCATGCAAGAATAGTTAGCACCTGTTTTATGGATTCTGTTTTTGACATTAAAATAAAAATAAAATTAAATTTACAACATAAAATGTTGAGGGGCAAAAACAAAAAAATAAGAAAAATGACAACTTTGCCGCAAACCAACAAATATTCCTTTAAAATGTTCAGACTGCAGATTTTTGGGTACCTCCTGACAGTCAAAATAATAATTAAAAAATAAAAAAAAAGGCAAAATAAAATAAAAGAAAATTTCTAGGCGGAGACCTTAATGGTTGCCTCTTTTTGGTTCCGCTGATCTGTGGAAATGTGGCTCCCTGATTCACAGATTGAGTAAGGCAGCAGTCCGCAGGACGAGGTCCGAGTTAGTGTTATAATTCCGTTTTTGTTTTAGGAGAGTCTAAAGGGGGTCTGAGTACGCCTTTTTTAGGGGGGTCAGAATCAGGGCCTGTGGGGGGTTCTGGAGGGGTGACCACACCATCTCGCGTTTCCGATTTCCTCGCAGATTCATTGCTGGGGAATACGTTTGTTTCTTCTGGACCGAACAGCATCTTTATCAAGTCGTCTGCTTGAATTCTCTCCTAGGATGAATGAAAACCAGAAACATGCCTCACTTACAGCCGATACTGCCCACTAACATTAAAGTCTTATATTTCTTTTAAGGAGCTTTCTGGCCATACACTAAGAAAAAAAGCTCCTTAAACTGTTTTCTTACAGTCCCTAAAAAAGACGTTTTCCACTCCAGGACCCCTGTCCATTAGCCAGAGAATAGGGACACCGCAAAGGGTCGCTCCCACTGTGCCCGATCATGGGTGGGCACCATGTAATACCCCGTTTACCACTCAGCAGCTGCTGCCAGAGAAGATGGTGCAGGCACACAACTTGCCCAAAAAATCAGCTGATGGCTAGGGTTTAAGATGAAGACCAACCCCATGGGTCCTCATTTAGTAAGGGCTGTAAACGGTCTATAAACAGACACTGTGGGGCGGAGGGGATGATCAAAGGGACAACAGACCTAATAGATCCACTCTACTTACTCTCTCATTGTGCCTGGGATCCAGGGTGAACCATAATGCCACCGCGCACCTCTGTCCTTTAGTAACGGCCTTCACACCATGAGGATTTTCAGCTCCGGATGAGAATCCCACCATCCGTCCGCACTGTGGTTTTATCTCGGCCTAAGGGGGTAGTAACAGTAATATCATTCATTTGGACGCACAGCAAAACAACATTTTGGGTCAATTCCTACAAAAAGTAACTAATCTTTGACCTTGTTTTTTAAAATTTGCCAAACACTTAAATTGTCTGCAGATTATTCCAGGTCTGGGTCCTGAGACCTCCACTGATCGCTCAACAGACCCTTGAACAATGTGCAGCAGACAGGAGCCGCGGCAGACAGGAGCAATCGGCAGACAGGAGCAATCGGCAGACAGGAGCAATCGGCAGACAGGAGCAATCGGCAGACAGGAGCAATCGGCAGAAAGGAGCCTCAGGTACAATAAAAGGTCAGGCTTCGTCAGCCTATGCTTTCTCAAGAGATTGTGGGGAGACCTGAACCCAAACAACCACCGATCTGCAGGCAATTAAAGCGCCTGACAAATGTTGAAAACTAAAAACAAGTTTCAAATGAATTCAGTCTTTACAAAATTCCCGCAATCAGTTCTCTACACTGGGCCCGTCAGGTGACTAAGGTCTCCCCGTACAGTTTATTTCCATCCTAAGAAGAATGGAGCACCCAATACTTACGGTGATGGTTTTTGCATCCAATTCTGTAAAATAGAAGTGTCCCCCTTCGAAATCGCCATTTAGATACAATATGGCGCTGAAAGAATAAAATTGAGGGGGGGGGGGGGGGTCAGTAATTCATCTAATAAATGATTTGAAAAATACATAAATCGCTTTCTCCCTACAATGTTATCATTGATTCACAGGAGCCAAAAGGAGAGGAAAGCACGTAGAGAGCAGGGACTGTGCATTTCTCCGAAGCCTAGGTGACCCCATGGACATGTAACAGAAGGGGGCACAACGTCCCCCGATAATCACTCAGTACGGCATCTACATACATGTGCTATTGGTGCAGGTCACGTTTCGGCTGGAGTTTGTCTCCGCATGTCAATTTAGCCTTAGGAGCATCCATTCCTCAGAATACAACCCATCCCTCCGCCTCATACAACCCCTTACAGACATGCTGCTACATGTATAAGAGCCGAGTACAGATCCATCCCCGCGACTTGCTGGAAACAAGTGCAGGATTAGCAGATTTAGTGGATTATCGGAGACCAGATTAAAGGGATTGCTCAGTACTTTCTGCCATGAAGTGTTAATGAAAACATAGATAATTTATGAGGATAGATATGCCGGTGACCCGAAATACCACGTGCATTTATTCCCATGTCAGTCCGCTCTCTCCTGGCTGCAAACACAGCATGTGTACAGTGCTACCGACGAGGTTAGCGCCTTATAAATCCGGGAAGATCATTACCTGTAATCCCGGAACGTGTATGCAGGATGCTCCTTTAAGCACATCATGGCTTCGGCTTTCAGAATGCAGTTATCCGCATGTACAGGGTGGCTCAAATCCTGGCGGTCGTCTTGTTTTTCTAGAAGTGTAACGGATATGGATTGGGGATTACCGTCTGCGCACTTAGGACAAGGCCTGACGTGCACGGGTACATGGCCTGCTGATACCTAGAAAGTGGGTGCTGAGCCCACCGATCATCTCCTGATGTGGAATTTAGAGGTGAAGAACAATTGTGTTTTAAGCGTAAATACATCATTGGTAACGTTAGAGGGAGTTGTGTCACGTGCAGCACTTCTTGGTCGCTTCATTCATGGGTCCAGTTCAACAACGCCACCGCCATGGCCTACATCAACCATCAAGGAGGAACTCGCAGTAGTCAAGCAATGTCAGAGGTCTCTTAGATCCTACACTGGGCGAAACCAGGAATCCCAGCTATTTCAGCAGTCAACATCGTTGGAGAGGACAAGACTTCCTAAGCAGTGAGGGGTTAACTGCGGGGAAAGTGGTCCCTAAATCCGACCGTCTTCAGTAGATCTCTCTTCGGTGGGGAACTCCAGACGTCGACATGATGGCATCCAGACACAATCACAAGGAGACCTCTGGCATTGCTTATCCATTGCGAGTTCTTCCATGGTGGTTGATGTAGACCACAGTGGTGGTGTTGTTGGACTGGATCCATCATCTCCTGTGTCCCCACAATGAAAGCTACGAGAGAGATTTTACAGCACATACAACAATCCTCTTATCACCTGTCCACAGGATGGATGATTAATGCATGGTTGCTGGGGGGTCCGGCTATTGAGACCCTACTGAGAAACCCAAAGTCCCGTGTGAAGGAAGCATTCCGCAGAATGTGAATGGAGCAGTGGTTGCACGTGCTCACTACCACATGACGTTCACCGTGGATTTTGGGACCCTCATTCTGAAAATCAGTGGGGTGTCTCAGCAGCCGGACCCCTATTAATTAACCATTTATCATCTATTCTATAGATGTTTTTTTCCCCACCAGTGCTCGTGCACTGTAGGGACGTCTCCCCCGGATAACGGAGGACAGAGATGAAGAGCGTCGCGGCCAAAGTAAAGAGGTGCTGCCGGCTCCGATATATGGTCAGATCCCGATAAAGGGAGGGCAGATTACTAGAATATGGATGAGAAGGGTCCAAACCTCACAGAACCCGAGAATGAAGGGGGGGGGGAGGGGGGGGGGTCGCAGTGCAGGGGAACTGCAGCACCTCTTTATTTATGAGAATGCAGTTCCCTGCACTACTGGATCACTGTTGTGTTAGGAAAATAGTAAAGGGGCGTCAGCGTGGATTGTTGGGGTCCCCAGGGTTCAGACCTTGGTAGAACTTATTGAAAAGCCCTCCTTTTACAACATGAACCCCCGATATCCCAGCAGAACAATACAATTCGATCCCAACATTTCGGCTCTTATACCCATATGGCTGGGTGCTGCACATAGTCCCAGACCAGTACCCTCACCTTCGATGGCTGTACGGCAGACCAGGTGAGAATAAGAGAAGTACAGCGGAGAATCCAGGCGGAAATACGACTCCACCACCCGCCTGACCTTCTCGGTGACGTTGTAGTAGAGGTGAGCGCTCCTCAGCGGGACTTTTCCTTCTTGCCCCAGCTACAAGAAATTCACATATGGCACAGGTTCAATATTCAGCAATATTCAGCAGAGCAGACCCCCCCCCCCCCCCCCCAAAAAAAAAGAAGGAATTCTCCCCCCAGATTATTCCCAGTGATCTCCATCAGGGGGCGTCCTCGCGCAGATTTACCTTCAGCGCCTTGTACACAGTCACCCCGTGAAACTTCTCATTCGGGGTATGAGGCGAGGTTGTGCCCCGATATCCGTCACCGGCTGAGGCCGCAGCCTAGGACACAGGAGGCGCGGGTGAGGGTTTCCTTATTTATACTCCACGCCGATCACATTCCGCGGCGAGGGCCACTTACATTAGTCAGTCGGAGCAGTTCCCGACATTCGTCTTCAGAGATCACCCCGTCGGTCACTACTCTCTGCGATCCATTCAGGGTCTTGGAGGTCATCACTACACTGACTTCATCAAAAATAACGGGGCCTCCTGCGGAACAAGACTGCGGATCATGAGCGGGGCGCAGATCTCATTCTCCTGATTGGCGCAGATTAGCTCCCTCCAAGAAGGAAGGAAATCGCTCACGACTTGGAGGCAGGTAAATGTCTGACCCTTTAAATGGGTGGTCTGTCACAAGCTTCTTTATTCAAAAACTGGGCCCATGGAAACATTTATCACTCCCCAGTTAGGCTGCCCATATTCCCCGCTTCCCCTACCAACAGCAGATGTCAGGTAACCTCTACAGTAGGGAAGATGGAACGGGGTCGGATAAGGTGTTATCTGAGCATGCTTGAAAAAAATATGTTTGATTCCCCGCAGTAGCATGTCTTACGGCTGTTAGACACCTACAATGCATGCCTGTTTGTTAGATAATCCCTGCATGTGTTGCTGCTCTCTAACAGCACGAGACATGCAGCTGTGGGCACTGGAACATATTATTCGAGCACGCCAAAGACATTCTGTTAGCACCCGAGCATGCTCAGATAACACCTTATCCGACCCCATTCGCTCATCACTACTCTGCAGCCAATCAGTGGCCATAGATTAACTGCAGTGGTCCTGTGCTGTCTGAGCTGGAAGACACTGTTAGTTCTGGCTCAGGCGACACATCAGTGGACAACCCCTTTAATGAGCCCAGTTACATGAATATTGCCAGACCCAAGCCAGCCATCCTTTTATTACCGCGAGGCTCGTTAACAGGTTTACCTGCCATGGTTGGCGCAGCAAGGTTATCTTTTCCTTGTGGTCTTCTATCATTTTGGAACAGTTCCTCCTAAAACATTGTTTTGGAGCCAAACGCTGCAGAGCCCCATAGAATGGGTCTATGTACCGGCTCAAGATGGCGGCTACCAGTAACGTTAATGCCCAAAACCTAACACAGTGGTCACGCGGAGCCCCCTAATTTATAGTAAAACCTGTGCAAGATCAAATTAAAAAGAAAAAAAAAAGGGGTATTGCAAGTATGTGCACAAATTCTGTGGATTGTCTGTCCGCATAAATCTGCAAATCAGCAGTAGCAGCAAAGTGGATGAGATTTTACCAAAGGGCGTTCACATGCCGCAGATAAAAATCTATAGCGGAAATTGACTTGTGCTGCGGATTGTAAAGGAAATCTGCCAGCAGGATTTGCCTTGTAATCTGACAGCAGCATGATGTAGGGGCAGAGACCATGATTCCAGCATGTGTCATTTAGTTTACTGGGTACAGTTGTGATATCAGTTTTCCCTGCTACAGATCTAGCAGAGCTCTGAATGCTGAGATCTATATAACCCCGCCTACATCACAGATTGGCAGATTTCTGTGTACACTGTATATTGACCGAAAGCTTCCAATCAGTGGTGGCGGCGGGGGTGGACTGGGATGCACAAGGCCAGTTGTCCTCCAGTCATCATCTCCTGCTGATGATGATGATACACTCATTGTATTCACAAAGCCTGGTAAGTGACACATCACTAGAATCAGGCTCTCAAGCCCTACATCATGCTGCTCTCGTATTTCATAACAAACGATGATAGATTCCATTTAAAGGGGTTTTCAGGTTTCGGAAAACACATTGCCTGACTCCCCGAGTCCAGTGCCGAGTCTCTGCTGCTTTCATTGCCAATAACTGAGCTCAGTGGCTATGAGAGGCTCGTGCTATGTACTCGGGCAGAGCTGCGGAGCTCAGCGATCGGATGCAGTGCTGTCGACAATAACAAGAGGGTAAGGAAAGTGCAAAATTTGCAGCCATTGAATTTGAACAGGGCTATCCCGAAACCGTAAAACCCTTTAATTCTGCAGACTTTCACAGTAGATTCTGTAAGATTTCCACTGCACATGGTGAAATCCAAGGCAAATTCACATTAACATCCTTAAACTCTGAGCGTAACACCTTGGGGACCTTTGGTGCCCATTTGCCACAGATCCACAGCAGACAATTTGGACCTGTGAACCTATCCTAACACTGTGTCCCATTTATTTGCTCCATTGCTGAGGCCGATTTGGGTTTCCAACCAGGGTCATAAGGGGTCTCCTACCTTCCCTTACGGTGTTTGATAAATCGAAGGTCTCTTTGGTCTTTTCTTCCACCAGATTCTCAATCTCCTTCATCAAGTTCCCGATCTCCTCCGATATTCTGGCCGCAGTTTCTCGTTCCACTCTGGAACATATAATAAAAGGTCATGTTTTTAGGAATTTCCTTCTGATGGTCTCAATTCTAGACTCTAGAACATAATCTCCTCCAGTTAGAGTCTTTACAGCACCGGAGACAAAGGAGGAAGGGCCTTTTAACACTTTCACAACTAGGACATTTTTTCTTTCGTTCATTGTTTAGGGTTTTGTTTTTTTTCCATTTTTTCGGGTTTTTATCTTTTAGTTTTTTTTTTTTAGGGTTTTTATTTTTTCTATTTTTTATTTATATTTTTTTAGGTTTTTTCTTTAGTTGTTTTAATCCCCTACCTCTTAGAACCATAACTTTTCATTTTTCAATGTAAACAGCCATATGGACACTTGTTTATTGTGGGACGAGCCGCAGTTTTGAATGACGCGATTCATTTTACCATGTAATACATCGAAACACTGGAAAATAAAATTTTAAAGTTGGGTGAAGTGTAAAAAAAACATAAAAAAAAAACAAAACACACCACACCATTATTCCATTGGTTGTGTCAGGTCGGTGGCCATTGAGAAGTAGAAATCACCTAGCAATTTAATTCCTGAGGTTAGCATGAACCTGGCGACACCAAACTTGAAAACAGTTTTTTTATTTTTAATTTTAGGCGTTTAAAAAAAAAAAAAATCTATCCTTTTTTCTTTAAACAAACTAAAATTTTCTTTTGGTCTTGCCATTTTTCGAGATCTGTAATTTATTTTTTTTTCCGCCGGGGAGTGCTGTATGAGAGCGTGTTTATTTTTGTGCGGCAGTTTGCCATTTTTATTGCCATCAATTTGGGGTATATATGTCCTTTTGATCACTTTTTTTTTATATATTTTTCAGGGGGACCGAAAAATGGCTATTCTGGAGCGCTGATTTTTTTTCTCCCGTTTGCATTACAGATTTTCATAGACTATTTCACATTTCTCTTCTGACTTCAGAATTGGAAAAAAAAAGGTGAGTTGAGGGTGTCGAACTATTTTTTTTTATTTCTCTTTTTAAACTTTTAAAAACTTTTTTAAATTTTCACATCATTACTTAAGTCCCCATTGGGGACTTAAACCCTGTGATCGTTTGTATAATACTGCAGTATACAGCAGAAGTAACAACCTTCTATAAAGCCTGTGTTCTAGTACACAGGTACCTGCCCTGGTATTGAACAGGCTCAGCTCCCGAGCCCGCTCCATACACCTACATGATGCACATTTAAATTATAAGGTCATGAATGGGTTAAGAAATTTGACGCATTTCACTCTAAAAACGTCTTGGTTTAGGCTAGACTTAATAAATACGGACTTACTCTATATCCTGCTTACCACCATCAATAAAATGGGGACCAAATCAACACAAAGGGGGTCCTGTAACTGCAGGGGTCCCATGGGGGTCTCTTTGGCCCCACTACTACACTAGAGGAGTTGACATTCTGTATATACGAGGCCCGAGCTCTTACTTTTGCTTTTCTTTCAGTCTTTTAGGTATGACACTTTCCGGCGTCCATGTATCCTGGGAGGAGAACACATAATAGTATCGTCAGTGACCACGATGGGTGACACGGGGTCGGACAGTCGTGTACGTGGGGGGCAGGGACGGAATCGTACACGGCGATCGTCAACCTTTGGGATGATAAGAATGAATGAAACGACTTACAGGGTCCACAAAGGGAATTCCAAAGACGTCGTAGGCAAAATAAAGCAGTTCCTTCTCCAGGAGGCTCCTTGTAATGTAAGCCTGGACGTCCTGAAAGAGGAAGATCGTGAAAGTGCGCGGCGCTGTATATAGGGGGCAGCAAGCCAAGGCAAAGCTCTGCTTGGAAATTTAAAGGGACATGCTTATTTGGTTTTGACTAGAGAAAAGAGGCTTAAAGGGGTTGTCCACCAATTGTATACTGATGACCTATGCTGGGAAAGGTCAGCAATATAGGATCTTTTATAAATGCTGATATATCTGCCATTACTGACTCTTGTGGTCGGGCATTCCACAGTATGCCTGCTCTAACTGTAAAGAACCCTTTCCTGTTCATCTTTCCTCCACAAGTAATGAATGAGTTCTGGTCCTTTGGAAGTAATAAATCACGCGCCAATTCTTTGCATTTCTTTTTTCTAAGCTAAACAAGCCCAACTTCTCCAACCTCTCATCATAGAAGAGGCCCTCCATCCCGTGCAATTGCCCAAAACTGGATCTCATCCTAGATGTGGCCTCACAAATGACTTATAGAAGGGTAGTAACACGCTGGGATCACGGCATTTTCTCTTTTTATAGACTCTAAAATCTTGCTTGCTTTTGCGGCTGCTGCCTGACATTGAGCACTGCCACTCAGCTTACTGGTAACCAGAACACCCAAGTCCTTCCACTCTGTAGCCCCCCAATACGTTTCCATTGATTCACAAGGAGAGCTGCGGATGCAGGGAGGTACGAGGCGGTTCTCAGGGCTCCAGTCCGATGGCCACAGATTAGTGACATGGCGGATGGGCCGGGTCCTGCAAAATAAACTGGCGCCCTCTAGCTGTCAGAGGTTCCTAATTGGGAAATGCTCCATTCCGGCAATACATGAAGAACCCCCATAAGGTATATATGTATGGATTGTGTAAATTGTACGACCCCCTTTAGTGGTAAAGCACATAAAATCTAATTATTTTGCTTATAAAGGTGTTGTCAGCGTCTTCCACACTCACCTCCCTGGGCTGAATCAGAGCGGCGGCGTCCTCCCCCAGGACAGCGGAATAATAGGCTAAATTCTGGGTCATGACTTCATCATTTGGGTGGAATAGTAGGTAGGTTTTGGCACATTGAATCGCTTGTGTATAGTTCTCAGCTGGGAAACAGATGTCAAGGTAAAGGGTTAACAATTTGCTATAAGCTGTAAAAATGGCGCAATTCGAGGACAGAGGCAGCTTAAAGACTGTTTAAGCTAAGCGCGGCAGTCCCTGATGTTTTTGAACAGTCACTAACTTTAATGGGAATCCGTCAGCAGGTTTGTGTTACGTAATCCAAGAGCAGCACAATTTAGGGCCCGAGACCCTGATTCTGCCGATGTATCACTTATTGGGCTGCTGGTTGTCATTTTGATACAATCACAGCTTTTTTCTGCTGCAGATCTGGCAGAGCTTGGAATGCTGAGCTCTCTAAAACCCCGCCCACAAACCCTGATTGGCTGCTTTCTGTGTGCACTGTAGATTGACAGGTGCCAATCAGTGGTGGGGGCGGAATTACACAGAACAGCAGGACAAGGTGGCACGAGAAACCTAGTCTTGAAGTGATAATCTCCTGCTGATAAAACAGTGATTTTATTGAAACTGAAACACAAAGCCCAGTGAGTGACACATCACTGGAATCAGGGTCTTAGCTCCTACATCATGCTGCTCTCTGATTACATAGCAAAAAACTGCTGACATACTCCATTTAAGTGGATCGGTCACCAGACTTCCCAGCATACATGAATCTGTAAGACCTGATAAGGCTGGTGTACTTACTGTGATATAAGAACAGCTTATATAAAAACAAGCATTTAAGGAGCCCAAGTGGCGCACATTTTACTATCAAATGGGGAAAGGTTTATACAGTCATTCTGACACCGTTTTATAAAGAAAGTACACCAGCATCATCAGGGCTAAGATTGTAAAGTGAAATCTAGTGACAGGTCCGCTGTAAATGTGGGAAAGATGAGACTTGTATTGTGACTTACTGTTGTAATAGGCAAACTGCAGGTAATTGAAGTGTGAAGCGAGGAAATCTTCTGTGGGCTTGTCTTTGCCCGGCTGTGTGGCCAGGTCGGAGACACATCCCTGCCGGCAGCTCATCACCTGCACGTAATGGTCTGGGGAAGCACAAGGTGATATCAAGTGTGGTCATTATCACATTTTAATTTTACTCTAGCAGCACAACAAACTGATAGAAATTAGCAACAGAAACCTGCACTGCCAACCCAATTGGGCTATGCCACCCATCCCCGCGCGTGGGGGCCGAGGGCCACCCATCCCCGCGCGTGGGGGCCGAGGGCCACCCATCCCCGCGCGTGGGGGCCGAGGGCCACCATTGGAGTGGGCATGACGATGCATTGGGTAACACTTTGCACTTTTCTTCCCCGCTCACCTGTAATACTTTGGAATAAATCGGCACTGTAATCTAGGAAGTTGTAGCCATCGTAATCGTAAGGCCCGTCACAAAGGCTGCGGCATTCGACATCCGCGACTAAATATTCCTCCAAGGCTTTTTCAAAATAGGTAATGGCCGTTGCAGACTCCTCGTCCGTGTAATATCTCACCCCAAGACGAAACTGTTGCTGCAAAGAAAGAAGATTAAGGAAAGCAGCAAAATTATAATGCGTAAGGAAGTTGGACTGGTGAAGACAAACATGGCTGCCTACTTGTGGCAACAGCGCCACAGATGTCCACAGGTTGGATTTGGTACTCCGCTCAGAACACAGGATTAATGCAGGTCCCACATTAATGTCTAGAATGGGGCTCTGTACTGTAAACCTGGGAAATTATGGTGGCTGTGCACGACCATGACCTTGGCTATAGTGTGGTGCATGCCTGGCCACCTCTCAATTCTTAGTGGTGTAAGACAGGACCGCTTTTTTTTGCACTGGGGTCTGCATCCATCACCTACTTGGCATCAGCGCCATAGCACTTGCTCATGGATTTAGCGGCTAACCAGTCGATAGATGTCTGTGGTATGGTCACTTCGTGCACGGGCTATGCCATAATATGCAATGTATATGGTTCCCACATTATCTCCAGAATAGCGCCCCATCTGGTGCAGCCAGTAACTCCTATAGAAGTGAACAGACTACATGCATGGCCACCTCTCCATTACAGGTGGAGCGAGACCAGCAATGGGATCCGCCTCGACCACACATTTATGACATTAAGATGGTTACCCTTTTAAAGGGCTAGTCCTATTATAACTTTTATTTAATGAGTCAATATAAAATAAGAAACTTAGTAATATATTAGAGAATCCCGCTCCTTTCTCCTCCTCAACTGATTATTCATTCTCAAGTTGCAGTTGGTGCCCATAAAATTCTATGGAGGAGGGAGGAGCAAGCTAGAGGCAGACAGACATTTTTCTGCAAGTTCTTCAGACATAACAGTTACAGTTCTCCATAGAACTTTATGAGCACCAACTGTCATCTCCTATGTTCAGAATTGGAAAGTCTGTATTCACTGAGGACACACTTGACCCCTGAATAGAGCAGATTTCTCTGATAAGATATATTACAAAGTTTCTTATTGTCAATTGTGCGGTCGGCGCTCATAACAAGTGACCATTTCTGCTACATAGGGTAGGGCTGAAGACTTCCTCTATGTAGCACAAGCGATCGGATGATTGCAGCTTCCAGTCTCCCATGGAGATAATTGAAGCAAGTAAAATAAACAAAAGTTTTAAAAATATAAAAAAAAAAAAAAAAAATGTATAAAAGTTCAAATTACCCCACCCAAAATAAATTGGAAAAAAAAAAAAAAAAAAAAAATTATATATATATATATATATATATATATATATATATATATATATATATATATATATATATATATATATATATATATATATATATATATATATATATATATATATATATATATATATATATACTAGATGGTGGCCCGATTCTAATGCATCGGGTATTCTAGAATATGTATGTCCATGTAGTGTATTGCCCAGCCACCTACGTAGTGTATTGCCCAGCCACCTACGTAGTGTATTGCCCAGCCACCTACGTAGTGTATTGCCCAGCCACCTACGTAGTGTATTGCCCAGCCACCTACGTAGTGTATTGCCCAGCCACCTACGTAGTGTATTGCCCAGCCACCTACGTAGTGTATTGCCCAGCCACCTACGTAGTGTATTGCCCAGCCACCTACGTAGTGTATTGCCCAGCCACCTACGTAGTGTATTGCCCAGCCACCTACGTAGTGTATTGCCCAGCCACCTACGTAGTGTATTGCCCAGCCACCTACGTAGTGTATTGCCCAGCCACCTACGTAGTGTATTGCCCAGCCACCTACGTAGTGTATTGCCCAGCCACCTACGTAGTGTATTGCCCAGCCACCTACGTAGTGTATTGCCCAGCCACCTACGTAGTGTATTGCCCAGCCACCTACGTAGTGTATTGCCCAGCCACCTACGTAGTGTATTGCCCAGCCACCTACGTAGTGTATTGCCCAGCCACCTACGTAGTGTATTGCCCAGCCACCTACGTAGTGTATTGCCCAGCCACCTACGTAGTGTATTGCCCAGCCACCTACGTAGTGTATTGCCCAGCCACCTACGTAGTGTATTGCCCAGCCACCTACGTAGTGTATTGCCCAGCCACCTACGTAGTGTATTGCCCAGCCACCTACGTAGTGTATTGCCCAGCCACCTACGTAGTGTATTGCCCAGCCACCTACGTAGTGTATTGCCCAGCCACCTACGTAGTGTATTGCCCAGCCACCTACGTAGTGTATTGCCCAGCCACCTACGTAGTGTATTGCCCAGCCACCTACGTAGTGTATTGCCCAGCCACCTACGTAGTGTATTGCCCAGCCACCTACGTAGTGTATTGCCCAGCCACCTACGTAGTGTATTGCCCAGCCACCTACGTAGTGTATTGCCCAGCCACCTACGTAGTGTATTGCCCAGCCACCTACGTAGTGTATTGCCCAGCCACCTACGTAGTGTATTGCCCAGCCACCTACGTAGTGTATTGCCCAGCCACCTACGTAGTGTATTGCCCAGCCACCTACGTAGTGTATTGCCCAGCCACCTACGTAGTGTATTGCCCAGCCACCTACGAAGTGTATTGCCCAGCCACCTACGTAGTGTATTGCCCAGCCACGTACGTAGTGTATTGCCCAGCCACGTACGTAGTATATTGCCCAGCCACGTACGTAGTATATTGCCCAGCCACGTACGTAGTATATTGCCCAGCCACGTACGTAGTATATTGCCCAGCCACGTAGTATATTGCCCAGTCACGTAGTATATTGCCCAGCCACTGAGTATACAGCACAGAGCCACGTAGTATACAGAGTTAAAATAAAAAAAACAAAACATATACTCACCCTCCGAAGGCCCGTTGAAGTCCTGGCCCTGTGCGCGGTGCAGGCGTCAGCGTCAGGGTGTGATGACGTCGCGGTCACATGACCGTGACGTCATGGAAGGTCCTTCTGGCATACCATCCTTGGGACCGGAACCTGCCACTTGCATGGAGCGGTCACTGTAGTGTCGCGAGGAGCGCGAAAGGCGGCGAATGGTGAGTATAGCAGTTTTTTTTTTTTTTATTATTATTTTTAACATGACATATTTTTACTATTGATTCTGCATAGGCAGCGTCAATAGTAAGTAGTTGGGCACACACAGGGTTAATAGCAGCGGTAATGGAGTGCGTTACACCGCAGCCCGTTACCGCTGCCATTAACCCTGTGTTAGCGGTGACTGGAGGGGATTATGGAGCGGGCGCCGGGCAGTGACTGCAGGAGAGTAGGGGAGGGACTAATCGGACTGTGCCCATCGCTGATTGGACGCGGCAGCCATGACAGGCAGCTGCCGAAACCAATCAGCGACTTAGATTCCATGACAGACAGAGGCCGCGACCAATGAATATCCGGGACAGACAGAAAGACGGAAGTGACCCTTAGACAATTATATAGTAGATGAGATATATATATATATATATATATATATATATATATATATATATATATATATATATATATATATATATATATATATATATATATATATATATATATATATATATATATATATATATATATATATATATACACACACATATATATACACATATATATATACATATATATATATATATATATATACATACACACACACACACGTAGGCATGTTTGGTGTCTTTGACCGCATATCATAATTGCAGTCATGTACCCGCTCTTGCCATAGAACCCGCCAGCGTGCAGTGAGGGTTCAGAAATCTGCAGTCACATACAGAGTGTTCCAAATTATTATGCAAATTGGATTTAAGTGTCATGAAGGTTTAATTGTTTTGTTTTTCTAATAAACTCATGGATGGTATTGTGTCTCAGGGCTCAATGGATCACTGAAATCAATCTTAAACACATATGAATTAGTTTTCCAGGTGATTCTAATTAAAGGAAAACTACTTAAAAATGATGTTCCACATTGTTAAGCAGGCCACAGTTTTCAAGTAACATGGGAAAGAAAAAGGATCTCTCTGCTGCCGAAAAGCATCAAATAGTGCAATGCCTTGGTCAAGGGATGAAAACATTAGTTATTTCTCGAAAACTTAAGCGTGATCATCGCACTGTTAAGAGATTTGTGGCTGATTCTGAGCACAGACATGTTCGTGCTGATAAAGGCATAATGAGGAAGGTTTCTGCCAGGCAAGTTCATTGGATTAAGAGAGCAGCTGCTAAAAAGCCTCTGGAGTCCCTCAAATCTCAAGGTGTAGGATCCTTCAAAGGCTTGCTGTGGGGCATAAACCTACTATTCGGCCACCCCTAAACAGTGTTCACAAGCAGAAATGGTTGCAGTGGTCCCAGACATACATGAAGACTAATTTCCAAACAGTCTTGTTTACTGATGAGTGTCGAGCAACCCTGGATGGTCCAGATGGATGGAGTAGTGGATGGTTGGTGGATGTCCACTATGTCCCTACAAGGCTGCGACATCAGCAAGGAGGTGGAGGAGTCATGTTTTGGGCCGGAATCATGGGGAAACAGCTGGTGGGGCCCTTTAAGGTTCCTGAAGGTGTGAAAATGACCTCTGCAAAGTATATAGAGTTTCTGACTAACAACTTTCTTCCATGGTATAAAAAGCAGAAACGTGCCTTCAGGAGCAAAATCATCTTCATGCTGACAATGCACCATCTCATGCTGCAAAGAATACCTCGGAGTCATTGGCTGCTATGGGCATAAAAGGAGATAAACTCATGGTGTGGCCACCATCTTCCCTTGACCTCAACCCTGTAGAGAACCTTTGGAGTATCATCAAGCAGAAGATCTATGAGGGTGGGAGGCAGTTCACATCAAAACAGCATCTCTGGGAGGCGATTCTGACTTCATGCAAAGAAATACAAGCAGAAACTCTCCGAAAACTCACAAATTCAATGGATGCAAGAATTGTGAAGGTGACATTAAAGAAGGGTCCTATGTTAACATGTAACTTGGCCTGTTAGGATGTTTTGGAGTTAAATAGCTTTTTTGTTCAGTGAATGTGACCTCCTAATGCTGCAAATTCCACAAATGAGCATTTTCAGTTTTTTAAAACAGATCAAATGTTTAGAAATTCTACTGTGCCTAAATTTGGAACAGTGCATTTTGAGTTTTTATTCATTTTGGAGATTATGCTGTTATCATTGGGAGGTTTCTTCAATAAAATTCGATGTATACTCTAACGGGTGATGACTTTTATTAGACTGACTGTCATTTGCACCAACCATTTAGGAAAATCCGAGAAAAATGTCATTTGCATAATAATTTGGAACATGGTGTAGAACTACAGACTTTTAGCAAAACACTGGACACCCCATTAATACCAAATTGGAGGGTCACTATACATTCTGACATCGGTGGCATTTCTGTAGAATGAGTCCTCAGAGATCGGACATATTACGCAGGAAGACTATTTGTATGTTGTAGGCAGCAGGGGAACAATGCGACAGAGCAAACATGGAGCTTAGTGAGGTGCAAACATCGGCAATCCCACCCCCACATTCCAGATGTGTGGCCCCCCAAACTCACCATGTGGGGCTTGGCTTCCAGATCTCGGAAGTCAGAATCGGACACCCCCGCCATCATCTTGTAATACTCCAGATTCTGCCGCATCTCCATGTGGTCGGGGTTCCCCATGAAAAAAGTGTGCGCAGCGGCTACGGCTTTATCCAATTTGTGGATCTGAAAATACAAAAACATAAATAACCGTGCTCCAAACAACAAAAAGATTGAAAAACGTGGGCAGAGAATGCACCAAGAGGGGAATCCGGAAGGACACAAACAAGACATGACGCCCACAGACCATTCCATCCAAGTCTGCGCTCCAAACCATCACTTCTTCCCTTTCGAGCTCTGCCATGCACCCAAAGAGTAGTTTACCCCCACATACGTGGCACCAGCATACTCAAGTGAAATTGCACATCAATTTTTGTGGTCCATTTTCTCTTGTTACCCTTGTGAAAAAAAAATAAAAAATAAAATAAAAAATAAAAATCGGGGCTAAAAACATTTTTATTGGAAAAATTAGATTTTCTTATTTTCACGGCTCAACGTTTAAGACTTCTGTGAAGCACCTTTGGGTTCAAGGTGCTCAGCACACATCTATATACATTCTTTGAGGGGTCATTTGTGAGAGGTTTCCACTGTTTAGGCACATCAGGGGCTCTGCAATCGAGACATGGTGTCCGCTAATAACTCCAGCCAATTTTGCGTTTAAAAAGTAAAACGCTGCTCCTTCCCTTCCGAGGCCTGCCGTGCGCCCAAACAGTGGTTTTCCCCCACATATTGGGTATGTGTGTACTCAGGAGAAATTGCACAACCAATTTGGGGGTCTGTTTTCTCATTTTACCCTTTTGAAAATAAAAAAATTGAAGTAAAATGTGTGTGGAAAAAGTTAAATGTTCATTTTTTCCTTCCACGTTGCTTTATTTCCTGTGAAGCACATGAAGGGTTAATAAACTAATAAAACAAATTACTTCTTTTTAACTACTTGGTGTCTTTTCAATGCACAAGAGTTTAAAAGATGCTCAAAATCCTGAGCATATGACCAAGTGTTTAACCAAAAAAATTAAAAGGGCCATTCTTTTTATCAATTTGTCAGGACTTTTACCGGCGTTTTATACACAAAGAAAAACGTTGAGAAAAGATGCAGTGTGAACATGCACTAAGGGTTAATGCCTGGTCAATAGCATAGGGGATAAGTTGCTGATCACGGGGGTTAGACTTCAACCATCCTGAGATTAGGGGTCTGGAACCCTAAAAACAGGCCCATCCTCATAGATAGACATGCTCGACCTCCGATCCATCCATTGTCTATGGGACTTGTAGTGCAGCGCTCAGATTTCCGCAGTCCCGTACACAATGAATAGAGCGGAGGTCGAGCATACGACTCGGGAGGAGGCCACGTAGATCCCTTTAAATGCAGAATTTACCAAATGTGATGGCTGATAACAGAGAACATTAGGTGGCACTTAGGGTTATGTAATGACATCTGTAATCACACACTGTGTAGGTGACCCCGGGGTCCGGCTGAGCTGGGGGGAGGCGCACAGGGTGGGAGGGCAGAGGATGGAGGCTTTCCCCACCTCAATACGTGGCAGTGCTTTGAATGGGGGAGGGAAGTTTTGTGAAGATGCAGCAGAAACTTCTGTAACTCCAGAGCCTGTGACACATGTGCCAGCCGGACAGCGCAGCCAGCAGCAGCTCTGCACTGCAGCATGCTGGTCTTAGTAGTTCTACAGGGTCCATGCACGGATGACGGGGCTTACACACTGCAGCCGCTAGCACTATGGACACAACATATCCCTAGCTAGTGCATGCTGGTTCTTGTAGTGCCAGTACTGATTAGCAAAGATCACAGCCCATCACTGACTGCTGGGACTTGTAGTTCTACAAGTACAATACTGGCAGTATATAGATGATGGGGGTTATACACTGCACCCGCTAGCACGATGGACACATAGGCTTAGATAGTGCATGCTGGTTCTTGTAGTGACTGTACTGATGAGCAAAGACCACAGCCCATCACAGACTGCTGGGACTTGTAGTTCTACAAATGCAATACTAGGAGTGTATAGATGATGGGGGTTATACACTGCAGCCCCCAGTACTATGGACACATAACCCTGGCTAGTGCATACTGGTCTTAGTAGTTCTACAGGCTAAGGTGCAAGAGGCTGCTCAGCATGCTGGAACGTGTAGTACTACAAGTACAATACTGTGAGTGCACGGATGATGGGGGTTATACACTGCAACAGGCAGCCCCCAGCAGTACGGACACATATCCCTAGCTAGTGCATGCTGGTTCTTGTAGTGCCAGCACTGCTAAGCAGAAATCACAGCCCATCACTGACTGCTGGGACTTGTAGTACAATGCATGCTGGTTCTTGTAGTGCCAGCTCTGATGAGCAGGGATCGCAGCCCATTCCCAGGCATGCACTACTGGAGGACTGCTGGGAGTAGTTGTACCTTGAAGTAGGCGACTTGCAGGTAGTTGTAGGGGCTCCTCTTCCTGAACTCCAGCTCCAGCTCCTCGCTGGCCACGAAGTAGGTGGCCGGGGCCCCCATGCTGTGCCGCTCGCACCCCCGCACACAGGCCGCCCTCTCCAGCACCCTCTGGAAGAAGCTCAGGTCCTGCACCGGTCCCCAGCCCGGAGGCTGAGCGGAGTAGTCGCTTGTGTTGGCGCACTGCATGCGACAAGTGATGCGGTTGCGGCGCAGGAGCTCCCGGTTGCGCAGCGCTTTCTCCATGGAGAGGATGACGGACGGCCAGTCCTCCCGGTAATACGCCTGCACGCCGCTGTCATAGAGGAGGTCGTAGGGCTCCAGCCGGGCGGCCAGCAGCTGAGCGCCCACTAATAGGAAGAGACCCCCGGGAAGGAGCACGGAGGGCGCCATGTCTGCGGAGACTACCGAGCACGCAGAGCGCTGCCAGCCGCAGGGGCCTCCTCCATGGCCACGCCCACACAGGGGCACGCCCAATGTACGGCTTCTGGGTATGCTTAGCCCCGCCCATACAGGGATGAAAGACACGCCTAGAGAATAAGACCCGCCCATTACCGTGTAACTGCTCCGCAGAGCTGTCTGTCAATCTGACATTCCAAACACGCCCACTTCTCATAACCCCGCCCACAGCTGCCTAAATACCGCTGCTGCCTGCGCCTCAGTGCTGAGCACCTCTTGCCTATCAGCTGGGCCGGCTCCTGGATGATGTGGGCTCTTTCCTTTCCAGTTTTCCTCCTCTCCTTACAGGAGCTATCACTTTATTATTATTTCACCCTTAGGAGCTGTGGATCATATCCTCCTCCTCTTACTGTGGGGTCCTCATAGCTCAGTCCAGCATCCCCCCAACTGTCAGCTGTATTAAGGCTGGTTATCAAGAACTAGACTGTGGCCCGATTCTAATGCATCGGGTATTCTAGAATGTGCATGTCCCCGTAGTATATGGACAATCTTGATTCCAGAATTCGCGGCAGACTGTGCCCGTCGCTGATTGGTCGAGGCAACCTTTATGACATCATTGTCACCATGGCAACCATTATGACATCTACGTCAATACTGTGCCCGTCGCTGATTGGTCGAGGCGAATTCGCGGCAGACTGTGCCCGTCGCTGATTAGTGGAGGCAACCTTTATGACATCATCGTCGCCATGCTGTGCCCGTCGCTGATTGGTCGAGGCCTGGCGGCCTCGACCAATCAGAGACGCGGGATTTCCAGGACAGACAGACAGACAAACCCTTAGACAATTATATATATAGACTAGATTGTGGCCCGATTCTAACGCATCGGGTATTCTAGAATGTGCATGTCCCCGTAGTATATGGACAATGATGATTCCGACTGTGCCCGTCGCTGATTGGTCGAGGCAACCTTTTTGACATCATCGTCGCCATGGCAACCATTATGACATCTACGTCGATACTGTGCCCGTCGCTGATTGGTCGAGGCCTGGCGGCCTCGACCAATCAGAGACGCGGGATTTCCATTATGACATCATCGTCGCCATGCTATGCCCGTCGCTGATTGGTCGAGGCCCAGGCGGCCTCGACCAATCAGCGAATGAATGAACTGGACAGACAGACAGACAGACAGAAAAACCCTTAGACAATTATATATATAGATATAGATAGAGGGGTCGCCATGATGTTTTTTTAGTTAAATAATTTTAAAAAACAGCGTGGGATCCGCCCCAATTTTTTACGTCGATGACGTCGCCACTGGTCTCTGACGCTGCACTCGCAGCAGCTCAGTCACCAGCGGTTCTCAGATGTTCCTTAGAACCAATAAAGGCCCATGAAGGGTATGTAAAACAATTGATAAAGTTTATTTCAAATACATATCCATAAAATCGTGTTAACAGTATATAATGGATGCCTCAACAAAACGACTAACAACCAACAGCAGAATGACACACTAATTCACATACAGGTATGTACCATAATAGGTATTATAATCAAATGGTAACCATAAAACAAATATTCAAATCCAGTCTAATATAGATCAAGGTGCCATTTGTACAAATTAAATGGTACACCCTAGTGACAATCTACAATAGTCATCAATAAATATAGTATACTAAAGTGTCTATGTGCATAGTGCTAGTCTATTTTGAAAATATAAGGTGCATGGAGTCACATACTAATACCTGTGTGAAGTGTCAATGCATCTGTGTCTCACCCCAACGCGCGTTTAGCCTATTTGTCTTCTGGGGACACCCCCAGAAGAATAGGTGAGACGCGCGTCGGGGTGAGATGCAGCTGCTACAGCTGACTTCATTGATGAGAGAAGGAGTGTTATGCTCCCTCTCCCATCATCCTCCTCTCAGCGTCTGACATCACCGACCCTGACAGCTGGAGCGATGACGTCACTGTTTGGCGCCCGCTGTCCGGAGGTGTGCAGGCGCTCAGAGCAGCGGAGGGACCAGGAGGAAGAAGGTGAGTATTGGATTTATTGTTTTTATGGGGCACTTTATATTATATAGAGTCTGACTGTCTGCCTATGGGGAGGAGGGTGTGCAATATACTATAGGGTCTGCCTATGGGGAGAGTGTGTCCAGTATACTAAAGAGTCTGCCTATGGGGAGGGGGTGTGTACAGTATACTATAGGGTCTGCCTAGGATGAGGGGTGATATGCAGTATACTATAGAGTCTAACTATGGGCAGGGTGTGTGCAGTATACTATAGGGTCTGCCTATGGGTAGGGTGTATGCAGTATACCATAGTCTGCCTATGGGGAGGGTGTGTGTGCAGTATACTATAGGGTCTGCCTATGGGGAGGGGGTGTGTGCAGTATACTATAGACTGCCTATGGGGAGGGGGGATGTGCAGTATACTATAGAGTCTGCTTATGGGGAGGGTGTGTATGCAGTATACTATAGAGTCTGCCTATGAGGAGGGTGTGTGCAGTATACTATAGAGACTGCCTATGGGGAGGGTGTGTGCAGTATACTATAGAGACTGCCTATGGGGAGGGGGGATGTGCAGTATACTATAGGGTCTGCCTATGGGGAGGGTGGGTGTGCAGTATACTATAGTCTGCCTATGGGGAGGGGGTGTGTGCAGTATACTATAGAGCCTGCCTATGGGAAGGGTGTGTGCAGTATACTATAGAGACTGCCTATGGGGAGGGGGGATGTGCAGTATACTATAGAGTCTGCCTATAGGGAGGGTGTGTGCAGTATACTATAGAGACTGCCTATGGGGAAGGGGGATGTGCAGTATACTATAGAGTCTGCCTATGAGGAGTAGGGTGTGCAATATACTATAGGGTCTGCCTATGGGGAGGGTATGTGCAGTATACTATAGTCTGCCTATGGGGAGGGGGTGTGTGCAGTATACTATAGAGTCTGCCTATGGGGAGGGGGGATGTGCAGTATACTATAGTCTAATTATGGGGAGGGTGTGTGTGCAATATACTATAGGGTCTGCCTATGGGTAGGGTGTGTGCAGTATACCATAGAGTGACTCTATGGTATACTGCACACACCCTACCCTTAGGCAGACTCTATTAGAGTCTGCCTATGGGGAGGGTGTGTGTACAGTATACTATAGGGTTTGCCTATGGGGAGGGGGTGTGTACAGTATACTATAAAGTCTGCCTATGGGGAGGGTGTGTGTGCAGTATACTATTGGGTCTGCCTATGGAGAGGGGGTGTGTGAAGTATACTATAGAGTCTGCCTATGGGGAGGGTGTGTGTGCAGTATACTATAGAGTCTGCCTATGGGGAGGGGGCGTGCATTGCGGCAATGACCCCAGATGACGTAGCCGTCTTGCGAGACCGCTACGTCATCGGGTCATTTCGCAAGGCATTACTGGGAACGGGAGCATCGCGAGCGTCATGAGCATCGGGAAGGCTGCGAGGGACGTCGGAAGGTGAGAATATCAAGATTTTTTATTTTTTTAAATTATTTTTAACATATCTTTTTACTATTGATGCTGCATAGGCAGCATCAATAGTAAAAAGTTGGCACTATGTTTGACAAGTGTGACCAACCTGTCAATCAGTTTTCCAAGCGATGCTACAGATCGCTTGGAAAACGCTACAGATCCGTCAAAAAAACTGATCTAGTGCATCCGTTTTTTACAATCTGCACAGGATCCGTCTTTTCAACATTTTGACGGATTGTAACTGATTGTAAAAAATGGAAGTGTGAAAGAGGCCTTAGTAACGGAAAGGTGTCTTATAGACACAATACAAAAGTGGCATCAGCCCCACAAATATTTGACAGTGATGATTTTCATGCATATGACAGCGTTACAAACACTGGATGTTCGGGCCCCCCATTCAAGTGAATGGGGTCCGGGTTCTGTTCTGGTACCTGAACCAGAACTTTTTTCTGTTTGTCCAAACCTGCCGGACCAGAAAATCCAAGACCGCCCATATCTACTTATATACTGCCTCTATAGGACAAACCATCAGTAGATTCAGTTTTCAGTACCATCTCTGTGCTGATGACACCCAATTAAACACCTCTTCTCCTGACATCACTCCTGCATTACTACAAAACACCAGTGATTGCCTTTCTGCTGTCTCTAACATCATGTCCTCCTTCTATCTGAAATTGAATCTCTACAAAACTGAACTCAAGTGATGAGCGAACGTGCTGGGATAAGGTGTTATCTGAGCATGCTCGGGTGCTAACCGAGTGACTTCGGCGTGCGTGGATAAATATGTCCAAGACCCCGCAGCTGCACGGCTCGTGGCTGTTCGACGGTAACATATGCAGAGATTGTTTGGCTCATTCGCTCCTCACTATTATTATTATACATTTTTATAGTGCCATTTATTCCATAGCGCTTTACATGTGAATGGGGCGAATATAGACAAGTACAATAAACATGAGTAAAACAAGACACACAAGTACAGGAGGAGAGAGGACCCTGCCCGCAAGGGCTCACAGTCTACAGGGGATGGGTGAGGATACACTAGGTGAGGGTAGAGCTGGTCATGTGGCGGTTCAGTAGACTGGGGATCACTGCAGGCTATAGGCTTGTCGTAAGAGGTAGGTCTTCAGGTTCCTTTTGAAGGTTTCCGTGGTAGGCGAGAGTCTGATGTGTTGGGGTAGAGAGTTCCAGAGTATGGGGGAAGCACGGGAGAAGTCTTGGATGCGGTTGTGGGAGGAAGAGATGAGAGAGGAGTAGAGGAGATCATGACACGATAGAAGGTTGCGTGTAGGTAGGTAACGGGAGACCATGTCACAGATGTATGGAGGAGTCAGGTTGTGGATGGCTTTGTATGTCATTGTTAGTGTTCCGAACTGTAGCCTCTGGGCAATAGGAAGCCAATGAAGGGCCTGGCAGAGAGGAGAGGCTGGGGAATAACGGGGAGACAGGTGCATTAGTCGGGCAGCAGAGTGTAGGATGGATTGGAGTGGTGCCAGAGTGCTAGAGGGGAGGCCAGAGAGTAGGAGGGTGCAGTAGTCGAGGCGGGAGATGATAAGGGCATGCACTAGTGTTTTTGTGGTTTCATGGTCAAGGAATGCACGGATCAGGGAAATTTTTTGAGTTGGAATCAGCAAGAGGAGGCAAGGGCTTGGATATGTGGCTTGAAAGAGAGGGTAGAGTCAAAGATCACCCTGAGGCACAGAGCGTGCGGGACCAGGGAAAGGGAGCAGCCATTGACATTGATGGATAGGTCAGGTGGAGGGATAGAGTGAGATGGGGAAAGATGATGAATTCTGTTTTGTCCATGTTCAGTTTTAGAATACAAGCAGAAAAGAAGGATGAAATAGCAGACAGACAGAGTGCGGGATTTTGGTCAGTAAGGAAGTGAGGTCCGGTCCAGATAGGTAGATCTGTGTGTCATCAGCGTAGAGATGATATTGTAAACCGTGGGATTCTATGAGATGTCCCAGGCCGAAGGTGTAGATGGAGAAGAGTAGGGGTCCTAGAACAGAGCCTTGAGGAACACCGACAGATAGGGGGCGAGATGAGGAGGTGGTGTGGGGGAGGGAGACACTGAATGTCCGGTCTGTTAGGGTACCGTCTCACAGTGGCACTTTGGTTGCTATGACGGCACGATCCGTGACGTTCCAGCAATATACATACGATCTCGCTGTGTCTGACACACTACTGCGATCAGAGACCCCGCTGAGAATCGTACGTCGTAGCAGATCGTTTGAAACTTTCTTTCGTCGCTGGATCACCCGCTGTCATCGCTGGATCGGTGTGTGTGACACCGATCCAGCGATGTGTTCGCTTGTAACCAGGGTAAACATCGGGTTACTAAGCGCAGGGCCGCGCTTAGTAACCCGATGTTTACCATTGTAAATGTAAAAAAAAACAACAGTACATACTTACATTCCGGTGCCTGTCAGGTCCCTCGCCGGCGGCTTCCCGCACTGACTGTGAGCGCCGGCCGTAAAGTAAAAGCAGAGCACAGCGGTGACGTCACCGCTGTGCTGTGCTTTACGGCTGGCACTGACACAGTCAGTGCGGGAAGCAGACGGCGAGGGACGTGGCAGACACCGGAATGTAAGTATGTAGTGTTTTTTTTTTTTTTACATTTACAATGGTAACCAGGGTAAACATCGGGTTACTAAGCGCGGCCCTGCACTTAGTAACTTGATGTTTACCATGATTACCCGGAGACTTCGGCATAGTTGGTCGCTGGAGAGCTGTCTGTGTGACAGCTCTCCAGCGACCACACAACGACTTACCAACGATCATGGCCAGGTCGTATCGCTGGTCGTGATCGTTGGTAAATCGTTTAGTGTAACGGTACCCTTAGATATGATGAGATCCAGGATAGGGCCAAGTCTGTGATGCCAAGAGATGAGAGAATCTGTAGCAGAAGGGAGTGGTCCACAGTGTCAAAGGCAGAAGACAGGTCCAGGAGGAGGAGGGCAAAGTAGTGTCGCTTGCTCTTGGAGGTTAGTAGGTCATTGGTGACTTTAGTTAGGGCAGTTTCAGTTGAGTGATAGGGTCGGAAACCAGATTGTAACTGGTCAAAGAGGGAGCAGGAGAAGAGGTGGGAGGACAGTTCAAGATGGACATGCTGTTCCAGTAGTTTTGAGGCATAGGGGAGAAGTGATATTGGGCGCTAGCTGGACACAGAGGATGGGACGAGGGAGGGCTTTTTGAGGATAGGTGTGATTGATGCATGTTTGAAGTATGAGAGGAAGACACACTACTGAACTCCTTGTGTGTCCTCTCTCTATTAACCTACCTGTACCCGATATTGCAATTTCCGTGTTTTGTGTGTGGTTCTACCATTATTACCCAGCAACATGCCCGCTGTCTTGGGGTCATATTTGACTCATCTTTCCTTCATTCCCTACATCCGATCACTCCCCTCACCCGCTCATGTCACCTACACTTCAAAAACATCTCTACAATCTGACCTTTTCTTACTTTTGACTCTACAAAAACGCCGTCGCTCTTATTCATTCTTGTCTGGGCTATAAAACTCTCTACTTATTGGTCTCCCTCTTACTAAACCCTCCCCTTGCCAATCCATCCTGAAGGCTGCAGTCTGTTACATTTCTGTCCAGCTGTTACACTGATGCCTCTACCATGTGCCAGTCATTACACTGGTTGGCCATCTGCTAGAGTCCAAGATAAACTTTTCACTCACACCTCAAAGTCGCTCCACAAATTTGCACCTCTCTATATCTCCTTCCTCATCTTTTGTGCTCCAGTTAATTCCCAGTATCCACAGTTTTAAGCGTGCTCTAAAAACACATCCCTTTAGACTAGAGTACAACCAATGTGTTTTCTCTATTCTTAGAAAATCGGGTCAATTATAAATATCACATTCTGACCAGAGTGTGCTCCGATTCTCTCCGATGAGATGAAAAAAAAAAAGTCTTCACCTTCTCCATTGTGTCAATCCGTGGAAATAGGATTGCACTCAGATGTCATCCAAGTGCAGTCAGATGGCTTCCACAGACTCAGTGACTTGTATGGACAAGTATGATCCGAAAATCAGATCAAACTCGTGCATGCTGCGATTTTTTCCTCGGACAGAATTGGTACGAGGAAAAAAATTGGACATGTGTACGGTCTCACAGACTAACATTGGTGTGAGTACAATCTGATGTTTTGTCGGACGGCACTTGGGCTGAAAATACAGCCGCCTACAAGAGCCTTAGACTGGCCTAATATCTCACCTGACTAATCTAAGTATTCCCTGATCTCCCTTCTAAAACTTTCCTAAAAATCTGGTCCCTTCTTTCATCTGTTTCCTCATCCTCCATGCACTTAAGAGCCCTTTGTACCTGCCCTTATACCCAGGGGCGTACATATCACGACAACACAGGGGCCCAAAGGGTAAGGGGGCCCATTTAGGAAATCTCATAGCTTTTGCTGGTGCTGTAAAACGCAGCTTAAAATTTACACACACAAAAAAAAAAACACGCAGCGAAAACACAACGTGTGAACAGGGCCTAAGGCTACGTTCACACGATCCGTTTTTCACTGCGGATTTTTCCGGTCCTTTTTCGGGGAAATCCGCAGTGGAAAACGGCGGTGCTTCTCTCGGCGGATTTGTGTCCTTTTTCTTCTGCGGATTCCACTGCGGGTTTCCAACTGCAGTTTCCTATTGGTGCTGTTGGAAACCCGCAGCGGAATCCGCTGAAAGAATTGACATGGTACTTCTTTTTTCCGTTGGCAAATCCGCGCGGATTTTCCAGCGAAAAAAAGGATCGTCGGCACAGCGGGTTTTGTTTTCCATAGGGTAACATTGTACTGTACCCTGCATGGAAAACGGCTGCGGATCCGTAGCTGCAATTCCGCTACGGATCCGCAGCAAAAAACGGATCGTGTGAACGTAGCCTAAAAGAGTTTTCAGTGCTGAGCAGATTCTCACCTGTTTATCTAAACAGAACATTCAGCAAATGTAAAACGTCATATATCTTTATTACAGCTGTGTTGTTTTCACTGCTTATTCTATTCTTCTTTATGCCGTGAAAAAAATGCCAACAATCTTCTGTTGTGGGATCTGCTATTCTCATTATGGGTCCGGGTTTAGTACTCGGAGATTATAATGGTTTCCTGCTGCGAATATCATTTACATCAGTTTTTTCTTATAAACAGATACGTTTATACATGTGGACAAGAGCTGCACATGGCCAGAGGTCCGCAGAGTCCTAATACAGCACCTGTAGTGGTCCCTCCATAGGCTTCTGATTTTATACAGGGGTCTGCAAATTATTCTTCTATCACAGAAGAAAGAATTATTCTTCTATCACAGAAGAAAAAAACAAAACCATGTGCCTCCTTTTAGAAAAATTGATATGTGAACATGAGTAATCTCAAAAGATTATTGTACAGTACAGGCCATCCCACAGATGTTGGCTTTCAGTCCGTGCTCTTCGGGGGTCCCAGTCATCACACATCCGTAAATCACTTTCCGAGGACTGACTGTGATATAGAGACTGACCGCAGTTTCTCCTAACCCAAAACTAAACAGCTCAATGGCATAATTATAAGAAACGGCCTTGGTACTAGACTTGGGCTACACAGCAAAATGTGTCCTGCAACATCGAGACCATGATGTCTCATGGGGACATTGCATCTAATGATTTCCTACGGGATCTACCTGCAACTTACCTCAACACAGAGTTGCAAATGTTTCCTGTAAACCCTCTACAAGGGCATTAATAAATAGTTTAAAAAGAAGAGGGCCCAATACTGACCCCTATGGTATCCTACTATTAACTGTGATCCAATGAGGATGGGTTCCATTAATAACTACCCTCTGTTTCCTATAGCAAAGCCTGATGTTAGCCAAGTTACACATCATAGAACGTTAGAGTTGGAAGGGACCCCAAGGGTCATCGTGACCAACCCCCGGCTCAATGCAGGATCTATTTTCCCTAGTCCTAAGTCTTTCATTTTATATACCAATCTGTCTAATATAGCTTGAAAATAGTCTTGTGACATCATGACACAGACAAGTGAAAAACAGATTTTAGTGTTGTGAAGTACAAGATGGTATTTTAGCTGTTAGATAATACAATAATCGGCCAAAGTGATATATAATCATAACAATATCCATCAAAAGCAGCACTGACAAACTAAAAAAAAAAAGCTGAAAAACGTTTCTTAATAATTAAAAACAGCAAAAATATTTATTAAAATGTCATACAATAATGCTAATTTTTGCAATGGAGGTTTGCTATTCTGCATGCATGTCACTAACTGCCATTAGTTAATGAATGACTCCATTCAGCCAGAGTAATTGCAGCGGTGATCTCCGGGTCAGAGGCCCGTCTCCTGCCGGTTATTACACTTCTGTAAAATGTGACCCGTGCTACAGAGGCAGCGATCATCTCCTCATACAATGTCTCCTACAAGCTTTGGCCTGTCTTTCCCACATAACTCAAAGGTTGAGTCATCCCAAGATCAGAACCCATGTGCACTATTACATTACAACGAATACTGCCCAGGCTGCCAGGGGTCATTCATAATCAATTTTCTCATCTGTACCCACGTGATGAGCGATCCTAGTGGACTAACATACTAGACATTCTGTGAATTAAGGTTAATTAGGTTTTCTAGTCTAAGAAGATGAATGTGAAATCACTATTTAGCCTCGCTGACATGTTTCGCCTAAACAGGCTTCATCAGGAGAACTTGGCTCGGACCCCTGATGAAGACCGTTTAGAGGAAACATGTCAGAGGCTAGGGAGTCAATCTTAATTAGCTTCTGTGGTTCTGCATGTAACAATTATTACTACATATATCCTTATAAAGAGACACTATCTAGTGCTCTGCAGCCATTAATCTAGTTAGGGGAAATAATAGCCATTTAGATAATAATGTTACTGATGGGAAACTATTAGAATCTATTGCACAGCATATATTGATCAGAATAAAAGTCAAGTTTTAGGCTATGTGCACACGTCAGGATTTGGTCAGGATTTTTCATCAGGATTTGAAGCCAAAACCAGGAGTGGAACAATTAGAGGAAAAGGATAATAGAAACATATGCTCCACTTCTGCATTTATCACCCACTCCTGGTTTTGGCTACAAAACCTGAGGGAAAATCCTGAGAAAATCCTGACGTGTGCACATACCCTTAATTACAAATCCCTTAAATGAGGTCTCTTTACCCTCTGGGTAGTCGTTAGTACAATGCGCACACTGTCAGGACTCCCCCGTGTCAGGCAAATCTGCATTTGGCATTAACAACAAAAGTACAAATCGTCCCGCAAAAAAAACCAAGCTGTCATGCGGCTGTGTGGATGAAAAAAAATGAAAAAAAATAGTTATGGTCTGGGAAGAAGGGGTTAAAGGTAAACGGACCGCTGATTTAGGGCAGACTATGCCATTCCAGGCAGCTAAGGGGAACATGTAAGCACAATTCCCCAAAATGTGGGCCACTGCGTAAAATGTAAAGAAAACAAGCATGCAAAGATCAATGATCTCCTCACACACCGTGCACGGTCCATCCCCCCCACACACACCGTGCACGGTCCATCCCCCCCACACACACCGTGCACGGTCCATCATCCCCCCCGCACACCATGCACGGTCCATCCCCCCCACACACACCGTGCACGGTCCATCATCCCCCCCGCACACACACCGTGCACGGTCCATCATCCCCCCCGCACACCATGCACAGTCCATCCCCCCCGCACACACACCGTGCACGGTCCATCCCCCCCCCCCGCACACCATGCACAGTCCATCCCCCCCGCACACACACCGTGCACGGTCCATCCCCCCCCACACACCGTGCACGGTCCATCCCCCCCCACACACCGTGCACGGTCCATCCCCCCCCCCTGCACACCGCACACGGTCCATCCCCCCCTCCTCTCCTCTGTCTGCACAGCGTTCCAAAGCTCAGGGCTCTCAATAGTCACATGACTTAAGCATGTCACACGACCTTCTGACGTCGCACTCCTCATACGTCACGTGGTCACACACCCTCTAACCTTACCTCACGTAAGAAATTACATTTTTAATATTGGCAAAAATAGCAAAATATTATAACGTCGGTGATTTTCAAATCTTTAGTTAAATGTGAACTATTCGTTCTCAGGTGGAGGATAAATTTGGGGCAGTTTAATGGGATATGGATTGTCTGGTTGCCCTAATCAAAGATGGCTGCCGAGGTTTCAGGATTCCCAGCAGGCAGTGGGGTCAGCTGGAGCGTTCACACTGAGGAGGAAAGAGCAGCGAGCGCAGGACGGGAGGCATGGAGAGCCGCAGCCAGCATGTCACTACAGGTACCAGCTTCACTGTGTGTATGGGGACATACATTATATACAGTATACTCGTGTGACTGGCACTATACACAGGCTGCAGCCAGCACTGCTTGTATATATGATAACTGCACATCTACAAGGTATGTCACGTCACTTGTTTTCTCTGGACCACCCCTTTATCGCCTGTCCTCAGTATTAGGGGGTCCGACTGCTGATACCTGCACTGACCAGGCGCGCCCCTGAGACTCCACC